>NC_040012.1:447443-562048 GCF_000972845.2 Larimichthys crocea
GATCATATATATATAATATATGTGTGTGTGATTTGTATAGTGTTGTGTGTGTGTGGTATGTATTATATTTATATATATATATATATAATATATATAATATATATATATATATATAAAAATATATATATATATATATATATGTGTGTGTGTGTGTGTGTGTGTGTGTGTGGTGTGTGTCACCAGTAAATGATTCGTGCAGGCAAGGCTCACCTTTTACATCCACATCAGTCCTTCCACTTTAAATTATCTGTTTTTAAAGAAGACAGTTTTGGTTAGCTACTACCCAGCGTGTGTGTGTGTGTTGTGTGTGTGTGTGTGTGTGTGTGTGTGTGTGTGTGTTGTGTGTGTTGAAGGCGGGACAGTCCGTGTGGCCTGTATAAATGTATTCCTCATCTACACTACGCTGTGAGGGCTTCTTGTAAAAATGCATCAGTCTGTGTTTCAGGCCTGATTTGTCATTGTAATGCCACATAATCTTTCTTCATTAGACCATACGGGCCCACTCTCGTGCTGTGAAGAACAGCGACACAATTTCAGGATAATACCAATTAGCCGTGTCTAATTCTCCAGATTTCAACCTCTAAGCTCCTCCAGAGGAAATAACGGCTCAATGTACTTTGTATGTGTGAAAATGTTGCTGGACAGGAGGTCTTTTAGGTAGAGAGGAGCACTCACACCACGATCTGGTAGGAACGTGGGGACATTTCACCAACGGGGAACAACAGACAGTTTAGGGTGGCAGGCCGGCAGGCGTCGTTCAGTGGAGGAACTTGCAGGCATGGGATAACACATGGTTTGACTGAAAAGCAGGTGCACTGCTGCGTTCTGGATCATATGAAAGAGTTTCACTGTGCATCGTCACATCACCGCCAAGGGGCATTCAGGTTTGAATTTTAAGTTTTGTTAGCTACTATCTGTAGCTGAGGGGGAGAGGATGATGTTGTCTTTTCTGTGGGTACAGGTGGCGCTGTATAATTATCCGGACAGGTATGCAGATAATAAGACACTGTTGATGTCAGGTGTCGTTTGACCCGGGAAGGGCTCACTGTTTGTGGTTGTGATTTGATGCAGAGACTCACAAATATTGTTCTATGTTGCACAGAAAATAAAGCATCATTGTAGCATCGTGACTAACGTGTGGACTTGTAACACAAGCCCGAGAAAGATGAAATTCTGCATGTTAGGGTTGATCCTGGGTCAAACCCTCAGTAGCTCAGTAATACACTAAGCTCCTTGACACTATCAGTAAAATGTATCGTCTTCTTCTACTATTGTATCAACTGCTGTGCCAAGTGAGGATTGCAATAATCCTTTTTCTTTGACAAGATCTAGGATGTCTACATCTCCATAATTAATAATCTGTTCAACATGAAACCCTTCAATAATTGTTTGACATCTCTGAGAGCTGCTTTTTTTAATGCGCTGGAATGACAAATGCTGTTTTAGTCGTCTCGCACTGAGTCAGCTGGGCTTAGCTTGTAAATGGACCAGCAACCAGACTCCGACACAACCTTATTAGCACGTCTAAGCTTGCTTTTAATATATCTGTACCTTTTGTTTAGCACTTGTTTCCAACTGTGAAAAAGACAATTGTCGTTGTATGTGGGGGATTATGTACCCGACTGCTGGTTTCCTGCAATGTCACAGTGGCGATATGACCAAGAAGTTGGGTCTTTAATTTCCAGCAGCCTGTTTCTGTTCCACAGCTACATTTTATCGTGTACTCAGTTCTTACCTCTCAAATGCTCGTTTCAGCAAACACAGTCGTATTCATTTTGATGAAGGTTTCACAAACCTTGTCACATTTAATCATCACATCATCATCATCATCATCTCATCTTTCCGGAGATCATTGAATTTGTGGACTACTCTCATTTGTTAATCAAACAGACCCAGGGCCGCCATGATTCAGTGAACAATCATGGTCTTAAGGAAAGATGAAGCCAGAACAGATGAGCCTCACTCAAGGTCAAAAAGGTTGTTATTATAACTCTGACTGTCTTCTGATCCTATGCAAACTATCTGAACTGTCACAAAAAGATCATAAAGCAACACCAATGACAAGTTCATGGAAGAAGAGAGGAAGTACCTGGTTTCATTCACGAGGGTACCATCAAACAAGTACCACACAGACAGAAACAGGTCGTTGAAATGGACTACATTTCAAATATCTGTTATTCAACATCGCATGTGAACAAACCTTTTCTAAGCTTACTGAAGCTGAAGCTTAAAACCTGCAATCACATTTGGAAAGTGAGTAGCTTTTAATGAGGAAGAAATACACGGAAATAGTTAAATGATAAGCATCCTAAAGAATGATCAAAGATTCAACAGAGGAAAAAAATAGGTAAAAATTCGAAGTGTCCTTGGGCAAGACACTGAACCCCAAATTGCTCCCGAAGGCTGTGCCATCGGTGTGTGAATGTGTATGAATGGTTAGCTCCACAAACTGATGAGCAGTTGGCACCTTGCATGGTAGCCAATGCCATCAGTGTATGAATGTGTGTGAATGGGTGAATGAGATATGTAGTGTAGAGCGCTTTGAGTGGTCGGAAGACTAGAAAGGCGCTATATAAGTACAGTCCATTTACCATTTACCATATATATATATATATATATGTGTGTGTGTGTGTGTGTGTGTGTGTGTGTGTGTGTCACCAGTAAATGATTCTGTGCAGGCAAGGCTCACCTTTTACATCCACATCAGTCCTTCCACTTTAAATTATCTGTTTTTTAAAGAAGACAGTTTTGGTTAGCTACTACCCAGCGTGTGTGTGTGTGTTTGTGTGTGTGTGTGTGTGTGTGTGTGTGTGTTGAAGGCGGACAGTCACAGTGTGAGCCTGTATAAATGTATTCCTCATCTACACTACGCTGTGAGGGCTTCTGTTTAAAAATGCATCAGTCTGTGTTGCAGGCCTGATTTGTCATTGTAATGCCACATAATCTTTCTTCAATTAGACCATACGGGCCCACTCTCGTGCTGTGAAAGAACAGCGACACATTTTCAGGATAATACCAATTAGCCGTGTCTAATTCTCCAGATTTCAACCTCTAAGCTCCTCCAGAGGAAATACGGCTCAATGTACTTTGTAATGTGCTGAAAATGTTGCTGGACAGGAGGTCTTTATAGGTAGAGAGGAGCACTCACACACTGATCTGGTAGGAACTGGTAGGACATTTCACCAACGGGGAACAACAGACAGTTTACGGGTGGCAGGCCGGCAGGCGTCGTTCAGTGGAGGAACTCTGCAGGCATGGGATAACACATGGTTTGACTGAAAAGCAGGTGCACTGCTGCGTTCTGGATCATATGAAAGAGTTTCACTGTGCATCGTCACAGTCACCGCCAAGAGGGCATTCAAGGTTTGAATTTTAAGTTTTGTTAGCTACTATCTGTAGCTGAGGGGGAGAGGGATGATGTTGTCTTTTCCTGTGGGTACAGGTGGCGCTGTATAATTATCCAGGACACAGGTATGCAGATAATAAGACACTGTTGATGTCAGGTGTCGTTTGACCCGGGAAGGGCTCACTGTTTGTGGTTTGTGATTTGATGCAGAGACTCACAAATATTGTTCTATGTTGCACAGAAAATAAAGCATCATTGTAGCATCGTGACTAACGTGTGGACTTGTAACACACAGCCAGGAAAGATGAAATTCTAGCATGTTAGGTTGATCCTGGGTCAAACCCTCAGTAGCTCAGTAATACACTAAGCTCCTTTGACACTATCAGTAAAATAGTATCGTCTTCTTCTACTATTGTATCAACTGCTGTGCCAAGTGAGGATTGCAATAATCCTTTCTTCTTTGACAAGATCTAGGATGTCTACATCTCCATAATTAATAATCTGTTCAACATGAAAACCCTTCAATAATTGTTTGACATCTCTGAGAGCTGCTTTTTTTAATGCGCTGGAATGACAAATGCTGTTTTAGTCGTCTTGCACTGAGTCAGACTGGGCTTAGCTTGTAAATGGACCAGCAAAACCAGACTCCGACACAACCTTATTAGCACGTCTAAAGCTTGCTTATTAATATATTACTGTACCTTTTTGTTTAGCCTTGTTTCCAACTGTGAAAAAGACAAATTGTCGTTGTATGTGGGGGATTATGTACCAGACTGCTGGTTTCCTGGCAATGTCACAGTGGCGATATGACCAAGAAGTTGGGTCTTTAATTTCCAGCAGCCTGTTTCTGTTCCACAGCTACATTTTATCGTGTACTCAGTTCTTACCTCTCAAATGCTCGTTTCAGCAAACACAGTCGTATTCATTTTGAATGAAGGATTTCACAAACCTTGTCACATTTATCATCATCATCATCATCATCATCATCATCATCATCTTTCCGGAAGATCATTGAATTCTGTGGACTACTCTCATTTGTTAATCAAACAGACCCAGGGCCGCCATGATTCAGTGAACAATCATGGTCTTAAGGAAAGATGAAGCCAGAATGATGAGCCTCACTCAAGGTCAAAAAGGTTGTTATTAAACTCTGACTGTCTTCTGATCCTATGCAAACTATCTGAAGCTGTCACAAAAGAATCCATAAAGCAACACCAATGACAAGTTCATGGAAGAAGAGAGGAAGTACCTGGTTTCATTCACGAGGTACCATCAAACAAGTACCACACAGACAGGTCGTTGAAATGGACTACATTTCAAATATCTGTTATATCAACATCTGCATGTGAACAAACCTTTTCTAAAGCTTACTGAAGCTGAAGCTTAAAACCTGCAATCACATTTGGAAAGTGAGTAGCTTTTAATGAGGAAGAAATACACGGAAATAGTTAAATGATAAGCATCCTAAAGAATGATCAAAGATTCAACAGAGGAAAAAAATAGTAAAATAGCACAAGACAAGCCCAGGATCACAAAAATCTAATGCAATGTGGTTTTCTAATTCTAAGGGAGTTTCTTTCCAGCCTTTAAAACTAAGGAGAGACTCGCCTTAAGGCATCAACCAAACTGCCTTCAACAACTGACAGCAGATCCATTTGATTCAGTTTTTAAATCCGTCCTCAAATGCTACAGAAAAAGCAGTAAAGATGTTAGTGCTCAGTGTTTAGCATCCACCTGTTTCTGAAAGTTGTTATTCAACCAGTGCAGATGAAGGCTTTGTCCAGAGGTTGTCTGACACCTTTATAGGGCACTCATTGAAATACTATGAAATTCAAAAAATCACTTTAGAGTGTTATTGGGGGCCATAACCAGAGTTTGTTTCTGTTTTCAACATTAACAAAAATTTCCATTGTTTTGCAGAAAACCAATGTAAACAAAGTTAACGTATTTGGTTCCTTGCCCTTCAGTGGTGAAGAAATCCATTAAGTGTATATGTAAAATATACAACAAAAACGCCTATAAGTTGAAAGGAACATGTATGTTTCACATTAGAACATCACTTTTAGAACATAAGTGCTGATACAGACTCCTTTCTAAATAAATTGTATAACATTATACGCACATATTATAACACACGTATAACATACGCAATACAACTTTATGTACTGTATAACAGTATAACACAGAGTACAACTTTATATACTGTATAACATGGACAGTACATCTTTATGTACAGTCGTCCCTCGCTATATTGCGGTTCACTTTTCGCGGACTCACTGTTTCACGGATTTTTTTAGTGTAATTTTGCATGCTTTTTTTTACAGCGTACTGTACAGTATGAACGCGCATTGTGTTCTGCATCCTAAATTGGCTAAGGGAGAACCGCACGTGTTCTGCGTCCTGATTAACTAAGGGAGTACTGTACAAAATGTGTGTAAAAAGGTGTATAAAAGTGTGTGGTTAGGGGTTTTACGGCCTTAAAACATGTATAATAATTGTAAAACTTACTTCGCGGATTTCGTTTATTGCGGGTTATTTTTAGAACGTATCCCCCGCGATAAACGAGGGACCACTGTATAACAGTATAACATTCATCATATAACTTTATAAATTGTATAACATACACAGTACAACTTTCGACACCATTAGGATGGTACCTAATGAAGCAGTTGCGCTCACTGTTCATGCAAAGGTGGACATTGCAGACCCTGCAGACCACATTTGACCTCACAATGTTGCCTTTCCTGCTGCAGTACTTGCAGCTGAACACCTGTGTTCCGAAATCTTTCAGAGACACACTTAATGAACTCCCGTTTTTAGGTGAACCAGGCGTATGATCAAATATGGTGCCTGCATTTTTCAGGCCATAATTTCACTCATTTCCACAAGTCCTCCACAAACAACACATGTCATCACTAAGCAGTTCAGCTGGGCATCTTTAGCATCTTTTTCCAACTTCAGTGGAGAGAGACAGTTAGATGCACTCCAGGTCTCTGCTGATTGGTTGAATGTCACAGTCATGTGATATGTGATGTAGGGTGATCTCTTCTGAATGGAGTGAGGACCACATGGTTATTGGCCTCACTGAGGTACAGGAGGGGGGCCATTTGCAAAGGGTGCAGAAATGACCAAAAATAGCCACTTGCCCTATAAACGGTTAAGACTCAGACAAGACAAACAGGTTTTTATGTTTGAAACCATATGGTCAGCTGGTTTAGTCAAGTTTTTGTCACGTATCTGCCGAGTGTGCTCTGTTAGTTTACAGAGTTCAAGCAGGGAAACAAGGAACAAAAGAGACAAAGAATGTGCACACAGACTGTGCAATCGAATAGTCAGTTTTGCTAAGGAAGGTTCCTCACTGAGTGAAATGATCTGGAAGTATTAACGTAGCTACCATGATAAGAGCTGTTCGAATTCTCAAACTTTTATGTAAAGAAGCTTCAATGCTTAAAGGAGGTTGAGCAACCCTATCAGCGTAACAAACACTTCATTTGACTTCTGTGACAGGCGGACATTATTGATTTATTATTTGAATTCTGACATTGAAAATAAAGTCAGGTTTTTCCCCAGGTTGTCCACGTTCATATATTTCGTGCATGGTTAGAGCACATGGAGAGTATCTAGTAAGCATCTCAGATAAGCGTTTTGTAGTCCATCTTCTGAACTTTGTAGTTTTACTACAGATCACGTCAATAACATTTACCGTCGCGTAATGACACAGTCTAGTGTAAGAGCAGTCAGATTCTCTGAACACTGCAGTCGTCTTCTCCTAACTCCTTACGAATTCTCCTTCACATCCTTCCTTGACCTTGTGACGTTTTTCCATCAAGGTCAAGGAAAAGTAGTTAGGAAAGGACTTAGGAGGTACGTTTTTTTAACTACTTGACCGTACTCAAAGACTGAACCAGTGCTATTCAGGATAGAACAGACAATTAAAACTGGTGGGAAAGTGCAGTCCCAAAATGATGGCGCTTTACTTCCAAGGGTATAAAATATCAGTGTGCAGCTTTGTTAATTAAATGCTTCTTTTAAACGCATAGTGAATGTATTTAGTGAATTCTTTTCTAAAAGATAGAGAAACACTGTTTTATTTATCACTTGTTTTGTCAGGTAGAGGGACCCAGTCACACAAACGACTGTTTGTGAAGTTCAGCTGTCCATCATTTTCCTGCTGCCATGGAGAGCTGACAAAACACGTCTCTAATGGGAAATCAGTGCACAAGTACCCTCAGGACCATTGCTGTGTCCGTGCAGGGAAGATGACGATCAACATTAGGTCATCAAAAAAAAAAAAAATGGCCCAAGCAGCACTAGGAAACATTCTGTCTGCCAGACACTTCATACTCCAACACACCAGATGTAAAGCTGCACACTGAATAGACATGTTCACTTTGAAGTATGTCTGTTAGGGAAGTCATATTTGTCCTTTTTGATCAAACATTTGCAGAGCTGCAAACCTGCAGTTTTATATTTTTACATTGTGTTATTGCTGCTTTATAAGCAAAGAATGTGAATACTTCTTTGCACTGCACAGTGCACTGTCTGTATTTATGTAAAAGAGGTGTACATGCAGATGAGTTGCTGTGCTACACTTGTGTGAATAGCCTGTTGTGAAGTTTAACATTATAGTGAATATTAATAAACAGTATGTACCATACCAGTTGGTATAATATATAGTAGTAGCGGTTCGATCCTCCAGTCTGCATGTGGAAGTGTCCTTGAGCAAGATACTAAACCCC
Organism: Larimichthys crocea; assembly: GCF_000972845.2. Lineage (NCBI taxonomy): Eukaryota > Metazoa > Chordata > Actinopteri > Sciaenidae > Larimichthys > Larimichthys crocea. The sequence continues at coordinate 455,529 of NC_040012.1, forward strand.
AAATTGCTCCTGAAGGCTAAATCATCGGTGTGTGAATGTGTATAAAACTGATGAGCAGTTGGCACCTTGTATGGCAGTCAGTGCCATCAGTGTATGAATGTGTGTGGATGGGTGAATGAAATATGTAGCGTAAAAGAGTTTTGAGTGGTCAGAAGACTAGAAAGGCATTATATAAGTACAGTCCATTTACCATTTAACAGCAGTATATAGTAATAGTCTGTGAGTGATTCTCAGGGTGTAGCTAACTGAACCGACTCAGCCCCAGGATGCCAGGAGCCAAAACTCGTCAAGAAAACCACCTTGTTAGGCTACTGAATGGGGGTGTACCACGCATGTGCTATTGGCTAATTTACAGGACCCACACCCCAACTCCTCCATCACCATTTTTACACTTTTAATTTGCACACTAGCAATTCTCTCTGTTGTTGCTTTTCTCTGCAGCCAGCCAGCCAGAAATAAACCTACACTAAATACCACTGGAGGCTGTCAAACAAACCCTGGTTCAGATGCCAATACTGTCCCATCCAAACTAGTGAATTATTAATAGCCGGTAAAAAGTGTGAAATACTGCATGAAATATTTATCACACCATACATTGTTGCGTGTCTTTACGGATGTTACATTATTGTAAAGAGAAAAATGATGGATAGAAAGATAGACAGGGATGCAGGAGGCTTTAAGTGGTGCTATAAGGACGGCAGCAGAGGAGCTGTCTGTGGGAGCACACTGAAAGCAGGAAATGGCAACCAGGGGGGTCCAAGGAAGATACAAGAGGACATCAGACTGTGCTGTGGTTAGAGTGATTGGACAGAATGAAGATGAGGAAAACAAATTACACTTACTGAAAAATCACCCCAAAGGTTACCCTGAAATTCAGTTAAACCCATATTAAAACATATTATGTTTTGTAGTATATTGTATGCTCTAATTAAGCAATATTACACGAGAGCATGTGCTTTAATATCATTACTGGCACAACAGTGATGCGGTCAGCTGTTAGCATCACTGAAGTGCCAATAATAAGTCAAACCTCACTCTTGAGTGTATTATTGTGATTATACAACAATTAACAACTAAAATAAAATACATAATCAAAAGATATTGTGTTTTGGGGCAATTTTCTCTCAAAATAAACTTTTCTTTGCTCGCCATTTCTGTTCTGATCTCTGTTTCTTTGGAGATACACTGCAGGTCTGACTAATACCTGGAAAACACTCAGTCACAGCAGTAGACTCCTATATGTAATGGAACCCAGTTCACTACTCCAGCAAGTAGCCCGAGCCTTAGTAACAACCAAGCAACGGAGACGCTTTCTAGTCCTGTCAAAGCTTAAGGAGATCGTGGAGTTTCCCAAACTGAATAAATAGCGACATATAAACACTAAACTGCTTTGCTAGTTCAGTCGTGTAGTGACTCAGATATCTGCTGACAAAGAGATTTTTCCATGGACACATTTGGCTCCTCAGTCCGTGAAGTCAGTGACTCACCGGCACAGCTGATGGAGGAGGATCCAAACATTTCAGTAACTCCACAGCGTTGTAAAGTCCAAAGGTCAAAATGTATTGAACAAACATCGATGTAATCAAAATGAACAACATGTTTTTATTTAACCAAATATTCCTCTTCAGTCCATATTAGTCCACTTTTAGTCTTTAAAACAATATTTTCTCTGAGCTCACTGAACTGACTGATCCCTGATGTGCTGCACACAAATGAGGTACACACCTGTATTAACGAGGTACACACCTGTATTAACGAGGTACATGCCTGTATTAACGAGGTACACGCCTGTATTAACGAGGTACACGCCTGTATTAACGAGGTACACACCTGTATTAACGATTTACACGCCTGTATTAATGAGGTACACACCTGTATTAACGAGGTACATGCCTGTATTAACAAGGTACACACCTATATTAACGAGGTACAAGCCTGTATTAACGAGGTACACACCTATATTAACGAGGTGGTCTAACAGCTCCATAACACAGAATATTCATAAAAAAAAGTTGAAATTGTAAATTCAGATGTATTACTTTATTAAAGTTCCAGACTTTAATGAAGTAAGAGACTTCCAGTGGACTTATTTGTATTTGTTTACATGTTATAGATTTTCAGGACATGACAATGTGGAGATGGATGAGTCAGCTGTGCTGTCATGCTGATTAAAGCACATTCTAAACGTCTAGTTGACCAATCAGATAGCTTGGTTGGACCTACTCGTTGTAATAGTAACTGAATAAAAATCTATTTCATTCACTTTTATTTGAAATGAGATGATGGCAGAATAAAACCATGCATCATTAGATGTTGTCAACTGAAAACTATCCTCTCCTCTCTGCATGACTTTCTTTACTGTGTGTGTTGCGATAGATTGCACTTTTCTCATTCACATTTATTCAGCGTTTCTGCACAGCCAAAACAAGCCAAGTTCTGATCTCACATACAGTTCAATCAACACATTTACAACTCGGCTGTTCAGATTGAAAGTACACGTGGGCACTCCAATTGGTTTGGCATATTAACAATTTCAGTATAGTTGTATTCAGGCGATATCACTGCAAAACATTGACAAAAGAGAAAAGCAGAGGCACTTTGTGCAGATCTTTACTTTTAATGTAAAGCAAGGCGAACAGAAGAATACGGAGCTGCAGGTGACAGAGGATGCAGATGCAGTGTGGTGCGTCTGTTCTGCAGTCAGGTTCAGTTTTTCTGTCACAACACAGTCTGTCAGAAGCCAAAATACAATTTCAGTAATATTAAAGCGAGCTCTCTGCAGTTTATCTACACTGCAGATCTGACGGCAGCCATGTGGGAAATCAGATCAAAGAATTGCTCAAACTGCAAGACCTGCCAGAAATGTATCAGAACATCCACCTGAGCCAATTGTCTGACTGTTCGGACAATTAATCCTCAATGATTAATTACACTACAGTGTCTGTCCAGAATCAGGTAAACAGCATGATTTGTTTGCCATTGTTCACTTTCCTTTTAGCTCTATTGATCCACACACACAATGCAATACAATGATCGTCTCTAACTTTGTCTGTCTTATTTTTGCCGTTGCAAGTAGTGCACTGTAGGTCTGACACTGGAAGCATCTGCCTGCTGCTGCTACAAACTAGGGTGATGATTAAAGGAGAGCTTTCAGGTTGCACTAAAAGCGACATCCTATTTCATGTACTGTAGAACATTTGATTCAGTTTTCTATAGAAATGTTTCAGCTTTAATATAGACTGAGACAGGTTTAATAGAATATTACCCCTGCAGCCATCCCTTCAACTCCGTCCAATCCACAGTGGACAACACTGATTACACCTTCTGAGTGACTACACTGACTAATAAGGTGGAGAAGAAAAATTACCAGGGTGGTAATGGAAGGGCAGACAGTTGCCCCTGGTGAAATAATAAATCCATTAGTATGTCCTACTCCATATAAAAACAAGTAAAAAGGTTAATGTAAGTGATGGCTTCTCCTTTCTTCCTGCAGCCAGAGATATTTATGGAAGTTGAAATATAACCTGGAGATGTCTGTATCCATGCTGCTGCCGGGGTTTGACTCCCTGTTCTGTTTAATTCACTACTTGGATTAGCTCAGTGTGGACTGGAAATGTACACATTAGCGATAACAGCATACATGGAGAGCATTGTGCTCTCTGCTCATGCCTCCAGTTAGAAAGCATGTAATGTTTTATTGGTTGTTTTCGACCAGCTGCCCTCATTCTGAAAACCATCCAGTGTATCAGCATTTCTTAAGGGAATGCTGCCATCTAGTGTTCAGGGAGAGACTACAACGACTGCAGCAGACAGAAGGATTTGGAGATAAGCTGGTTAGAATCCAGCATCTCATCTGATATGAACTAATATGGTCTTAAGACACACTGTGTAAACACACACCTGACAGACCTCACCCCACAGCCTTCGTTCAAATCTTTTTTTCTGTTTAAAAAGTAAATGATTATTTACACACAGAGGCAAACTGAGAAAGAGTTGAAATGAATATAATTGGGCGGCTGACACTAAAATTATATATAGTATAATTATTAGTATGACATCTTTCACAAATGTTTATAGAGAGAAGAACCACAATCACAACTATCAATCATATATAAATTATATGATTTATTTTCCTGTGAACATCAGTGAAGTCTGTAGCTGAAGTAGTCGGGGTACAGGGAGTACTGTGTTATCATGGACACTAACTGACAGTGGTAATAAATTCATGAATGTGATAACTACTGAGCAAAGCAGAATAAAACAAAGTCAAAGGTGTGGTATGTTTGTGTAACCAGCAGAAACTGTTGGGTACACCCACATAGACAATACCGTCACTATAAATATCAACCCTTCACCCTGACCTTTCACCTTTCTGCTTCCAGGTATGCTCCTCTTGGCAAACTGTTTGGCATCGCTATAAGACCCCCTTGGCTGCACTCGTATGAAAACACAGACGTGATGGTCCACTCGGTTGGATTCACCACGGTTAAAAGATAGGCTACTGTTGCTTTGCCTGTTTTTTAATTATCTTTTATATTGTTCTATTTATTGTTTATTTTATTCTCTGTTTTAATTATAAGTGTTCATAGAATGACCGGAACCGCACCGTTTTTTTTGGACATTTTGATTGATTTGGTTCAGGTTTTAACCGAAAAATTGTGTGTATGCACCTTATGTTGTGTTAACTGTTTTTGCTGTCTTTGCCAAGTCAATGTTTTATTTATGATTTAATTGATTTGTTTAGTTTTGAACTTTGTTGTCTATAAAATATATATTAATTTTTTATAAGCACATCTCTGATTTTAATCTGCGTGGGCTTGCCTGGGTGGGGACCCATTGTAAGATACTCTTGAAATATCCATGATGAAATAAATCCAATACGGAACAGTAAATCTTTGGCTGATAGTCCCAAGGTGGTGTTGTCAAACAAATTTACCAGTTAGTATTTTAGCCAAGGCCTCTTTTGGGTGAGGCGCTGGAAAATAGAATAACCAGATTCACAGAAACTTTCTGAACTTTCAGACTGGATAGCTGCAGGCCGCTGCCAACTGAAGCTAAGGGCAACACTGCTGCAGACACTTGGGTGCAATTACTGATTCTGATCTGACTTTCTAGAGACAGTGTATTCTGTTTTACAGTAAGGTGGGAAAAACAAATGTATGGATCTATATTTCTCTCTCTCTCTCTCTCTCTCTCTCTCTCTCTCTCTCTCTCTGACAGACGACATCATTCTCTATCTCTCAACTAACTTTTAAACTTACTTTTTAAACTTCCACTCTCACCCGAGCAAAGCAGACACTCTGTGGGTCATGTCCTCTATCTACATTTTCACTGCTTAGTGACTGGCTCAACTAGCTTTCATCTTCAGAAACTAAGATAACACCTTGAGCTCATTCCATTTCCACACTTAAAGGTCTTAAGCACACCTTGTTTTAAGACTGAAATATGCACAATCCCCAATTCCTCCAAATTGGGCCTGCACTCAGAACAGTCATTCTATAGTTTCAGTCTCACGTGCATGTATCTTGGGAAAAAAAAAAAAAAAACTCTGATGTTTGAACTGGCTTCCTCTGTATTTCAGAATTGATTACATATGCTGGTATCTCCACTGGTTGACATTCTCTCATTCAACAGTGTACAGTATGTTTGACATCATCACTATCATAACCTGATTTTTTACATCTGACTCTCTGATTGTTCTAAGTTAAATGAAACACATGTGTGGTGAATATACAGTATAAAAGTTTCTTTAATTATACATTTGTTTGTTTTTATAATTGTATGATTCATAAATGATTTTTCTTTGTGCTCCTGCTTCTGTAACAACCCACATTCCCGTTCTTCTGGCACCACTGGTTCTGCTCTTGGCTGCTTTTAATTTGGTGAAAGAGAAATTCAACCGTGTTAAAATGACCACAGCTTTAAATGTACATGACTGTATAATGTCTGGTGTAATTCACTGAGCAGACATAAGAGGGCACTAAATGCTCCAAAAGAAACAAGACGGCGAGCTCAGTGCTTTGACTGACTTGACACAGATCCTCTGCTGATGTAAAGGGAGCAGGGCTGATGGTGTCATCCTCAAAGTAATAATCCAACTGTTCTCAGACAAAACTAAACTTAACTTACTAAACATAAACAATTTTTATCTATTTTTTTATCTACAAATTTCATTCGTTTTCAGTTAATTCATCAAACTGTAACTCCATCTGTCTGTAGAACATACCTGAGGGACAGCGAGTCAGATGCAGAGGGAGCGGTCCGGAGTCTGACGGGTGTTTCTCAGTGTTTACATGTGTCTTTGTTCATTTCTCAATGTAAGAATTTATTTTCCACTACTTATTTGAAGAAAATTTGAAGAATAGATTTGATATGTTGTCATTTGTCTTTTCTTTGACGAGCATCCAGAAGAACACTCACACCTCTTTTGAAACGAACAGAAAGAGCAACAAGTGTGTCCTGGTGGTTTGAGTTACAACTCTTTATATCATATCATATATCTGATTTTAAGAAGCCCCTTTGTCTGTCTGAATTGTCTGACATGTTTCTGTACAGTTTGACGTCTTGTAATAATTTAAATCATAAATCAAATACAGTACATCAGTTTTGTGTTGTCACTTGTCTGTAGTTACAGAATTTTGCCTCCAGGGGGCAGCACAACAACACTGTGTCTAAGTAAAGCAGTAAAAGAAGAATTAAATGGAAATCAGTATATTTGTAACTCAAATCAGAAATACTGTGAATGTTTCATCAAATTAATTATATTTATTATTCGTATATGTACATGTATTATATATTTATGTATGTATAAATATTTTTCTGAAACATATTCACATAATTTTTCTACTTTGTTTTGTTTTGTCTGTAAATATAATTCTATATTCTATATATACACACACAGGATGTATAAAGTATCATTAAATAAATGTAAAGTACTGAAGTACAGTACTTGAGTAAATGCTCTTGTTGACTTTGCACCAGTAGAAATAAAGGACTAAACTTGATACTGTTGATGTCTTTTAGTTGTGTCCATGTCACAGGTTTGAACTCAGTTTGTCTCCCCATGTGCTGTCTGTCTGTCTGTCTGATGCTGATTGTTGATGCAGCACCACCTGCCGTCCAAACCAACGAACTAACAGCTGAAGTCAGATCTGCTCTCCGTCTGTTGTTGAATCACATCACAGATGTCCTTCCATGTTCTTCACAGTGGTAGTAGTGGCAGTGGTATTTTCTGTTGAAGGCAAAGTACAGAAGTATTTATACCTAAAGTATTCAGAGCAAAGCGGTCATTGTCTAGATGTCAGCAGTATTTTACAGTTTTTCTCAAATGTTAAAAAGCCCATCGGCTGAACAAAGTTCTCAGTTGCCTGAACTCATTTAGCTAATTGTGCAGTCTGTTGTCATCTTAAACCATTTCACATGGTAAAACACAATGGGCAGATCTCACTTAGACTTTTCAGCAAAACTCTAAACACATTCTGCACTCTAATGCACATCATCCAAATGTGTAAATACAAATAGAGCACACATGTCATTGATTAAACACAACCACTCAAAATTGATTTCACTTGTTTCAAATGATGTGACACCACCAATATGAGCCAGATCAGAGAGCAAACAGGTTGTTGAAGGTGGGAAAGTGAAAGTTTGAGAATAAATAGAAGAAACTATGTGAGAGGACGAGTGCGTATGTGAGATGGAGGACGAGGAGGAAGAGGAAGACAAAGAGTGGAAATATCCAATGAAATTCAAGCAACAACCATAGAGCATGTTCTTGTCCATGGACTGACAAGGAAGGAAGCAGGACTTAGAGTGCATCACAATCTGAGCTGATTTTCTGTGTCCACCATCGTAAGAACATTCAGAGAAGAGAACAGGTTCAGTATACTGCTGTATTTTTGTGATTGCAGATTTACTGTACTACCCAACATGCAGCTGAACATTGTGCTTTCCATTTGTTTACAGTACTGACTGCTCGATAGATTTGTTTACAGTACTGACTGCTCGATAGATTTTGACTGGTTGCAGGTTGATATCAACAGAGAAGAAGAATTACAGTATCACAGAGACATACAGTAGGACAAGTTTGTGAGATGCAGGGTACAGTACTGTAGAAACAGGGGTACAAGGAGGAAGAACAAAAACTGCAAAGAGCGAAGCAGAGTAGTAATTTCTGATCAATTTCGAGCTACTATGATAGAACATGTTTTTATTCATGATATAAAAATATGAAATTTGTTTAAATATTAAAAATGTACTTCTCCCTGAGAACTGCATGTTTTGAACAATGTTCTGCTTGATAGGGTATATTATTTTGATCGCTGTGTTTATGATTTGAGAGCAGTGTTTGATTTTGAGCACAGGTAAAACAGTTTTAAGGTGAAAGTTGCATGCAAGTTGCATGAGTCGGAGGTTTTGTAAATAGTTCTTGAAGATGAGGTTTTGTGTTTAATGTTTTAAGAAAATAGATCAAGGTTTCAGAAATAGTGTTCTAGCAACTGAGAAAATCTTTAATATTTTACAGTTTAATGACAATATTTTGCAGATTTCTGTATCTATGAGAATTATACTTATAGAAAGTAAAAAATAGTGGACTTGTTTCAGTGTATCAGTGAGTCAGATTGACTCAAAAGCTGTATGAAACACTGAACTCCCAAGATGAGATCAATTACAGTAGACCTGGAGTGTGTTCTGTGATGAGCTGTGAAGAGGTGAGGTCATGTACCCTTCTTGAGATTGAGAGTAGAACTGCTATTATGTTATTGTAAAGAGAGATGCAGGATCACAAAAACATCACGCTGGACAGGAGGTGTGCCGAAAAACAGGTTGACTTTTATTCTTGTATTAAACAAAGAAGGTCTTTTAACAAAGACAAACGAGGTGCTGCTCTGCTCATGGCATTCCACAAAAAAACTACTAACCAACCCAAAAATCATTCTCAACATATATATGTTCAAATCCAGTTCAAATCAGCCTATCAGAGTAGATCTGGGAAAAGGACAACAGACATGATTAACAAAAAAAAACATAATTTTCTTGATTTGATTGTCCCAACAAATACATATTAAATTCTGCAATATAAAACCAAAAATACAGTACATTCAGAATTAATCTATGAAATGTACAACATGAACAATTTAATTTAATTAACTGAAATATTTCCACCCATTCCACCTTCCAATCAAAACAAAACCCCACTTCCTTTTAGTCTCCATAAAAGGGTACTTATAGAGGTGTGCTCTCTCTTTACTCCCATGCCCAGAAGCACAGAGGATTGGAACCAGGTGACAAACAAACCATTGTTTAATTGTAAGCGATAAAAATGTATATAGCAAACAGTGAGGGAGTTAGCACTTCTTCACATATGTCCATAGAACTTGTGTCAGCAGATGGAGATCTGTAGACCCCTGACACAGATACTGAAACCTCAACAAACATTTTGCTATGGTGACAGAAACATGATTGACTTATAACCAGCCCACCCTGCTTTTGGTCTATTATATGTGAGTTATAATCCTTCTGAGCTACAAGTCCTCTCCAGCACTAATATCTAACTTCTGAAGTAAACTTCTGATTTAAATGAATTAGGCCTGGGAGAGCCTGTATGATGCCTGTATGAAGGCCTGAGCAGTTACTAAAGCCTGACAAACTTAAAGGCTTTCATAATAAAGCGACCTACAAATAGTGATAAAAACTACAGTATATAGAATTAACAGAGGTTGTAGACACTGAATGAAGATCACAGAATTAGCAGAGGTAGTGCAAATTAGTCAAAAGTGACAATAACAGAGTGTGCAGCAGTCAGTGCAAGAGATTGTCAATAGTTTCTTTCCCTGTGTGTCCTCCTGTCCTGGCTGAGAGATGTTGTACAGTCTGGATGTTCTACAGGCAGGATTGAGACAGCAGTCTGCCACTGAACACACTCCTCTGCCTGATCGTGTTGTGCAGAGGGTGGTGGGTGTTGTCCAGTATGGACAACAGTTGTCCAGGGTCCTTCTCTCTGCCACAGTCACCAGAGAGTCCAGCTCTGTGCCCACCACTGAGCCAGCCCTCCTCACCAGTCTATCCAGTCGGACGGCGTCCCTCTTCTTGCTGCTTCCTCCCCAGCACACCACAGCGTAGAAGAGGACGCTGGCCACCACAGACTGCTAAAACATCTGCATCAGTTGTTTGCAGATGTTGGAGGGCACAGTCCTATATGACCTTCAGTGGTGGAAAGTAACTACGGTAAATACATTTACTTAATACTCTACTTAAGTACAAATTGAAGGTATCTGTACTTTACTTGAGTATTTCCATTTATGACACTTTTTACTGCACTACATTTATCTGACAGCTTTTTGTCGGACAGTCCCCCTAAGAGTCTCTGGTTGGACTCCAGAGAGAGGCCATGAAGGAAGAAACAACCAGGTCCAGATGACCATTTTCACTTTGAAGGGATTTCTCCAGGAACACATCCAGAGATAGGTCATCATTTCCAAAATACTGAGAGATCTATGGTTTTGAGTCACTTTGTATATAAGTCCTTCAGTACCTCTGTCTTCTTGTTGTGGAACATGTAGACTGCAGCCAGAAACTCCTGAACGCTCAGATGAACAAAGCAGTAGACTGTTTTCTAAAAGATCACACTCTCTCTTTTGAAGATCTGTGTACAAACTCCTGGGTACACCGAGGCCTCTGTGACATCCAGACCACACTGCTCCAGGTCTTCTTGGTAGAACATGATGTTTCCTTTCTCCAGCTGTTCAAACACCAGCTTCCCCAGTTTCAGAAGAACCTCCCTGTCAGCCTCCATCAGCTCATGTGGACTCGTTTCATGTCCTTCATCGTACTTCTTCTTCTTCCTCTTTGTCTGAACCAGCAGGAAGTGTGAGTACATGTCAGTCAGGGTCTTAGGCAGCTCTCCTCTGTGGTCTGTGGTCAACATGTGGTCCAGAACTGTAGCAGTGATCCAGCAGAAGACTGGGATCAGACACATGATGTTACGACCAGATATAGGGGTATGAGGCAGTAACATAAAACCAAGATGTTGTGTTTAATAAACAAAGGAGTTTTATTAAATGAAAGTTCAAATCATTTAACAAAAGGAGGTGAGGCAAAAGGGAAGAAAGGGCGAGCGAGTGCTGTTTAAAAGAACAAAAAGAAAAAAGAACAAACACAACAAACAACACTCTAAACAGAGCCTATACTATTCTATGTTGAAAACCAAAACAAGAAACAAAAACCTCACAAAAACCTCAGCTAGATCTGATGCTAAATAACAAAATACACATCAAAAAGAGCACCCCTGAACTAATGAGCCTAACAAAAGTATTCTCAATCAGTAAATCATAAACTAAACCCTTCCCAGTCCCAGTAATTCAACACAAAACAAACCTCCTCAAACAACACGAGTTAACGTTCACAATTAGTAATGCCGAGGCGAGCTCACAAACACTACAGACAAAGACAAGCCGCCCCGATGCTCAGACGGCTTCAGTTTAAATGGCCGTGATGCTGATTGCTGGGCCCTCTCATTGGCGGTACGGGAAGGATGCCGCACCATTCCCGGCCCAGCACGACTCACGGACGCGTGTCGATATTGACCCTGCCTCCTCCAGTTGGGGCCAACCGGGAACCGGCAACCGCACACCTGTATTTACCTATGGGACAGACACTACACACAAACAATATGCTGGGGCGAAACGGCGTAACACATGATGTGGCGGCTCCTGGAGGTCTTGATGTGTGAGATGATTCTGCTGGACAGATCTTCATCACTGACTCTGCTCCTGAAGTACTCTTCTAAGTAAGCCTCTGCGTCTCCAAATAAACGTATTGTGATGAAATGCAGCAGGTTACATTTTAAAGATGGGCAGTCTTATTTTGTACAGTGCTGGTCTGACTGGCTGTCTGCAGTCCAGGTATTGTTCTGGATCTTTCTCCACACTGGGGACAGGAGGAGTCTCCTGATGAAGCAGACCAGTATGAGGTGATGCAGTGTCTGCAGAACCAGTGTCCACAGCTGGTAGAGACCGGATCCTTCAGGACGTCCTGACACCAAACACAGCAGGACGGCTGCTCCTCCACAGGAACATGACTCCTCTTCCTCTCTCTGTGAAGACATTTCTTTATCAGTCAAATAATTTGTTGATTGTTGGTGAAACATATCAAGATTTGGAGGACACTGTCTGGAAGCTCAGATGTTCACAGAGAAGAGTAAAAGTGTTGTTACTTTTCTGTTTGAAATGAAGAAGATTGTTCCTTTTATTTCAACTCACATGCTTTCATGGACATTAATTAACAGCTTTTCCTGTCTGTCTGTCTAGTTAAACATTTAGTGATCTGCCCGTAGCTTGTTATTTATACAAACTCAGCATTTCCTGCAGCTCTTTCACAGTAAAAGCCTTCCATTAAAGAGAGCTGGTGATGTCCTTCACTGTTTCACTTTCTAAGATCCATTTTAGTTTGAAAGAGTATCTGCACTAAAGGTTCTACATCATGAATATAAATCTTTGAGCAGTTTGTCTTCATCCTCTATGTATAATCTTCATCAGGTCAGTTTACAGTAAAAACAGTATTTTATTTTGTGTCTAAGAGGTCCAGGTTCATTATTGAAGTCTGGAGGATTACGTCTGGACCGGTCACTCTTCATAGACAGACAGCTGGATCCTGGAGGCTCTGCTCTCTGTCTGTTGGACTGAACTCTGCAAACTCCAACAAGTCTGTCAGATTTTAGACAACTTTACATGTGTTCTCAGTGAAGACTTTAAGGAGAAAGTCTGCTTTTATTCCAGAGACCATTAGACTTGTATAGGACTGATAAATAAACCTGCACTTTGACCTTATGATAATACTTGTGTATGTCTTCTAACATATGTCATATTTGTATTCTTCATTATTGACTATTTAATACTCTTTGTGTACTCGTGCCTTGAACTGAGGAATAAATAAAGTATTTTGAACTGAAATGATTGGGCAGAGGTAATGAGTCATATAAATGAGGTAGTATCAGTTCTCTTACTGTGTGTCTGAGGGTCCAGGTTCATTACTGAACTCTGGATGAAGATCTTTGGACCAGTCTCTCTTCATAAACAGACAGCTGGATCCTCTTCCCTCACACAGTCGATCATCTTCTGGACTTCAGGCAGTCTGAGAGGGTAAACATGAACACATAAACATGCACACACACTTTGTGTCGACAGATGAATCAGTCTGTTGAGTTCATTGAGACATTTCTTTCCTCTACAGTCCACAAAGAGAAAACTGACTCAGAGACTTTGACAGTGAAATCATATAAATGTTGGATTAACACTCACCCTGTCTCAGCCTTCAGTTTTCCTCCGTCTGCTCTGTCAACTCAAAATGAAGTCTGAACAAAGTGACTGAACACAGGTTCACTCCCTGCCCTTTGAACCTGGATCACCTGTAGCTCCTTCTTTCTCCATTAACACGAATTCAGGTGTACATGTGTGTGTGTGTGTGTGTGTGTGTGTGTGTGTGTGTGTGTGTGTGTGTGTGTGCCTCAGTTTGCAGGCCGTTGTCAGGTGCATAGTCTTGTTACGTGTGGAAGTAGTCCTTCATTATTGACTACAAAGTGTTTGTATTTCAATTGGAACTTGATATGTGATTTATCTGCCGGGTATAAATGATAATGATGCAAATATTTGCTCTGTAGCTAGTTGCATTGATATGTCAAGGAAATGACCAGGGTGGGCATGTGTGGGCAGGTGTCAGAAATATAGGTAATTGTAAATTACAACATTAACTTATTATTTTATGTATTTGTGTCAGTACTTATTCATGTACTGTATGTGTGTACTAAAAATGGAGAATAAGAACATTTGAGTTCATAAATTAAGTGTGAAATAAACTATGTAAAGTCCTAATGTACACTTAAATTGTATTATAACAGATTATAAATTAGACTGCTGACCTGAAGGGGAACTTGAAGTAGCATAATGATGTCCCTCTATGGCACAACATGAATGTACAGATTGGTAATAAGCCACTGGACTTCAAACCGTGGTCTTTGAAAGGTATTAAGACTATAGGGGACCTGTATGATGGCAGGGGCATGCTTAGCTTCCAGGATCGCTTTGATCTACAGGACTCTTCTTTTTTTGATTATTTGCAAATAAGATCAGCACTTAAAGTACATGGTGTGCCACTGACGGATAAGCTTCCCATGCACCCTCTGATAGACTGGATAAACTCCCTCCCCTGCAGGGGCTTTGTATCGATGGTCTATTCCAAACTGCCTGGACAACAAGAGACTCTATCGATGCTTAGAGCATGGCAGAGAGACTTTAATCTGAAAGATGACGATATTTCCTCGAACAATGTATGAGAGAACATCTTTCTCTCCTCCAAGAACTAAAATCACCAACTTATTCAGTGTGTCACAGACTCTACTATACACCTGTCACTAGGTTTCGAATGAAACTGATACCAAGCCCAAACTGTACTATGTGCCAACTTGATGCAATAGGATGTTACAGACACATGATGTGGGAATGTCCCTCTGTTCAGGCATTTTGGGGCCAGGTGTCCAAAGTTTTGTCTGAATTACTGCGTACCGTCATAACATGTGCCCCAATCTTACTTCTCCTTAACTATTCCCAAATGCATATAAGTGAAAAACAGCGCAAACTGTTACTGAGCGGCCTCACAGCTGCCAAATGTTTAAAAAGAGATGTACTGATTCTGCTGTATGTCTACGGTTCAATAAAAAAAGTTCTTAACAAAGAAAAAAAGACTGCTGGGAATGAACACAATCCGAATATTCAATACCATAATAAACAGTGTGCATGTGTCACATTATCCCAATTCTCCCCAAAGCTGTAAGATAGTTTCACTGTGAGAGTGGAGAGACCTGCTGAACATAGGAATGTCTAATTTATTCATTTTCAAAACTATAACAACTTTGATGTTTAAATATGTGAATGAGGAGAATCACCTCAGCATTTCATTTATAAATTGACTAGGTCGAGCAAAAACTGTCCGACTTTACAGTCAGAGCAGAATTATTCTGTTTTAGACTGACATCTGCAAAGTTTGTTCAAAGCATACTGAAGCCAGTAGTTAACCTTGCTTCTGTATTGTTTGTGTGTGACACCCAAAAATTGTAGTTGTGCTTGAGAGTTTTTGTGGTGAAAAATAATTAATAATAGTTGTGCTTTGCACCATATTTGCAGACATACCTAATAAGCAACAGTGTGACAACTTTTTAATAATTTTCCATGACCACTTCTCCCATGTCACTCCCAGCTGACATCGGGCACACCCTGGAAAACCTGGACTGGCTGGTTCATCACAGGCTGACATATAAGGACTATAAGGAAAATATGCAGCCCCAGCCCCAAAAAAGGCACAGCCGGCTGTGCCTTCTCAGCAACTTTATGAAGACTAAATACGTCAGCGTTGTAGTTACAGCTAGTTTATACTGCCCTCAAGTGGCTAAAAGTAATGACCTTAAATAACCTAATAACCTAAAACTTATTAATTCAGCTTTAAATGTATCTGCATTAGTATAGACAGTGGTCATAACTGACCTGTCATGTGTTGCTATATGCAACTAGCGATCTTCATGTCATGAACATTACAGACACAGATCGGGAAATAAACTGCTACTGAAAGTTGGACGTTCAGTTTAAGTGCAGCTAATCTCAGGTCTGGAGAATTCCATGTGAGGCACGTCTCGAGCAGATTACTTCTTCCTGGAGCCGCTTACCTTAACGTTTGCATAACTAATCTGCATAACTCTGCGCTCCATAGACTTACAGAAACAGCTGGGGTTCCAAATTTGCTCAAATGCAATCAACATATTTATAAGTATAATCTTACAGTGCATTAAATATGCTGATGTGTATCAATGTTTTATAGCCCTTGAGTTGGTAATATAATACATTTAGGGAGATTGAACTGTGGGCTGTCTGCCTGTGAGGCTAAATTCAAATGAAGCAATGATTGCCAAATGTTTCCTTAGGTTACTATATAATATAAAAAATATAATTTATTAATGTCATACTTTATATCCATCCATGAAAATATAATTGGCCTTAACAGTCAGTTATAACAATCACATTAACTCTGCATGAATTCATCAGAACTAAATACATGAATCATTCAGCATTGTCTTTGAGAAAATGAACATATTCATATATCACAGAGAGACCATAAACAACCATTCTGTCAGGAATACAGAAGAAAATAAATAAATATAATTTAGTACAAGCTTTCATATGTATCTGTATATGTGTGTATATATGTACATATATATATATACAGTAACAGTCAAAGGTTCAGTCACACCTTCTCGTTCAGTGGTTTTTCTTTGGTTTTATTACATTGTAGATTTTTAGTTTAGTTTAGTTTTGATGTCAGTGTTAACCTACATTGTAAAATGTAACAAAAGAAAGAAAAATGATTGAATAAGAACTGTGTACTATATATATATTATTTTCAAAGACTTGAGATGTGTCAGTTCATTGAAAAGGGTTCCAGTGTCTTTGACAAGATAAATTCCAGTTGTCCCAGACATTATACTATCTAACTATCTATGGTTTCAACATACCGTTTATGGCAGACAGACAGACAGACAGACAGACAGACAAACAATCACATGGGGATTAAATGGCCACATACGTGTCTCAATTACGTTATGCCCTTAAACTACTAAATCCCACTGAATTTGATCCTGTTTTTTTCCCAGACAAATTAAATGATCAAACTGGACTCTGGACACTGGCTCTGTACTGTTGACATGAAGGGTGGCATCTACTTTACAGGGTGTTGTTAGTGCAGCATACTTAATGTTTTGTTGAATGAAGACTCCAGGAGAGCAGAGACAGATTCAGGATGTGTTTGGCCTAGCTTAGTACAAAAACTGGAAACAGTGGGAAATTACTAGCATGCCTTCATGGAACCTCAAACAGTTTTAAATGCCATTCATTCTTCCCCAGTGAGACAGTGAGTATTTTACTTGAGTAAAATATTCTATTAGGACAGAGGGTGTCACTCCCTGTACAGATTGTAAAGCCCTCTGAGGCAAATGTACTTTGTGATTTTGGGCTATACAAATAAAATTGATTTGATTTATTACTGACCTGGAACAGGCTGTTTCTCTGCCGACATGCTGCTTTTACTATGCAGCATGCGTAGACACATTAAATATGTGTAGTCTGCAGCAAAATAAGCAATACTATACTACTCAAGGCATGTATATTACCTGTAGCTGATATTATAACAGCCCATTTGACAATGTTTCCAATGTTATCAAATTCTCTTGCATAGGACTAAATGCTAAAATGTTTACAATAGTAGAAATCAAGAAGAACGTTGGACTGCTCACTGATCTCACTAACAGGGACCGCAGCAGTCTATGTGCAAAAAGTCAGAGACACGGGACATACAAGACAGTGTTAATGTGAGGACCAACAAGAACAAGTCATTTAAATGCTGTATGCTACTGCAGGCAACTGCTGTTGGCCAAGAGTTACTACAGCTAACTGCATAGAGGTGGATTAGCACCCTTGTAACTACTGTATAATAAGTAAGCTACTATAATAAGTAACTACCCCCTGAATCACACTGTCTAATAATTTATTTAGAAATAAATATTATATAAGTATCTAAAGCATAAATTTGAGGTTTGCTTGGAAAAGCATGGTATTCAACTTTAAATGGAGCAAGGCTAGCACCTCCCACTGTTTTAAGTCTTTGTGCTATGGTTCTGCACATATCATTGAACATGTATTGGGTGCACAGAAAGAGAAAATGTTCTCATCTGACACCAAATGAAACGACAAAGAAGATTTCCCAAATAAACTAAATGTGTGATTATTTCTATGGTAATTCCACTTTCAACCTGGGTGTTATTTTTGTAGTTTTGGCCTCTTTCCTCTCTCCCCAAAGTCACTGTTGATATCTGGGAACATGGTGACATCACTCACTCAATGAAAGTAAAAGGACGCTAACATTTAGACAGTGTATTAACAGGTAATAAACAAAACCATGGTTAGCCAAACTGAAAACAAAGAATACTGATGAGAAGAATGATGGTAAAATAAAAAGTTAAATTATTTGTGCTCAAAGAGTGTTTGCGAAAGAGTGTCAAAAGTAATACGTCTTGCACAGGATTCTACGGGCTTCGCAGACACACCCAAAAATTCTATTATTTAAATGTTTAGCCTTGGGAAAGGATTGGGCCAAAAACATGATTATTTACTCCACTGTGAACGTACAGTCCATTAAAGCATACAGCTACAGTATATCTCAGCTTTGTGGGTGAAAAGAGCTGCTGTCCAAAAGCCAACCTCCCATATGGTAGAGGAGCTCTGGATACCAGTGAACCCCATCCGCTTGATGAATACTACTGAGCTCCTTCACCATCCCAACCAGTGACAAGAATGAGTGCCATAGTCGTACTGGTGCAAAAACCCAGTGTGCAAGGTCATGATCCTCAACCACTGCATAGCAGGATGCCAAAACCTGGTCGATTATGATGGTTCCGTGACATGTGACAGGTGCATAAGACCCTTCATAATGCTCCACAGAAATTTTTGTCACTCTTGTAGGAATGAGATGGTCTGACCGGTCATCCCCAACAGCAAGAAGCCACTGTCCTAGTTTTACATTACTGGCGAACACAGCTCTAATGTCACTGCTGTTGGTACTGTTGTTGTTCATAACAAAGACAAGGTGAGTTGGAGTCAGCGTCAGTCTGCGGCGTGGCTCGTCAGTCTCCAGGACATGGAATTCTCGTGTAATCTGCCGGTCCTGGTCCATGAACATAAGAAAGTCACTGGGAACAAGATTTCCTTGTCGGTCAGCTGCCAGCACCTTGTTCCCAACCTGGAGCTCCTCTAGTGGTTTAGTCCTCCCATCTGCCAGGATCACCATGGACGAACCACGGAAACAACCACCAGATTTGGCTGCCACAGAGTTTTCTGTAAGGTCATACCACTTATTAGAATTCAGAAATACATTTAATAAAAACTATAAATTGGTTCAATTAGCAGATTACCATAAGATGGCGTGTGATCAAAACAAAGTTTATACAAAGTGTAGTCAGACCATGTTTAATAGCAAAAGTGTATGCATGTGTTCTAACTGTGCATACTTGAAGGGGGCGGGGATTGAGTGGTGAATGCCTTATGAAAGCTGTCAGCAGAGTTGGTACTGAGAATACAGGAAGAAACTGTCGACATGGTGGAAGCTGCAGATGGAAGCTAGAAGATAACGGAACTCCTGAATAGAACCAGAGATAAGTTTTAGGGGGCTGTAGATTAAAAAGTGCCCAACAAGCTCCCAACAGTCTTTTAATGGAGGGGGCTGGTTCCATATGAACAGTGGAGGTGCAGGTTATCTGTTCCAGTCCTGGATCAGGCAGTACAGTTGACTCCATAATGGACATTCTATAATATTACACCCTCTCTCTCAGAGCAAACATTGAGGATCTGATAAGTCGCTGATTGTGGATAAAATTCTTAATATATTAGACGAAGGCTAAAATTGGTTGGATTTGGTAGAACTTTAGATGAAAATAAAACTAGAAGAACCAAGACCAGGCTGAGACAGAAAACAAATCACCGTCTGTTTTGGAGCAACGCAGGTAGGAAGTGGGTAAAAGGTCAGGGTTTCATGCATTAAAGTTGATGCACTAAAGATCCTTATACACAAACTGTGTTACAAGTAATTACATACATACATAGCTGGAGCCTATCCCAGCTGACTTCCCAAGATGTGGGTACACCCTGAACAAGTCACAGGGCACAAGTAAATAGCATGCATCAAAAGTATTTACATCTAATTTGATGCTAATTTATAACAGTCTCTTGAATATTTCAATAAAGTTTCCTACCACATGAGGACAAAATGATGATGAACTTCCTTAAATACATTTGAGAGATACGAGTCCTGCATTGTGACATCAGCCATGCCCATTATGGGAAATTGATGACAATGCCAGTGTGTTAGCCAGGCAGTCCAGCATTTTCTCAACGTTTTCAATTATGCAGGGAAATATTTCAGACTATTTCAGATAGCTTGGCACATAATTTCAGACATTTATTCTTCCCAGATAATGAATCCCTCTGATGTAGTGATCTCTTGACTTTTCCTCTCATCCCACCACTTGGTTGACATTTATGTCCTTTCATACAGCATGCCTACGTCAGAAGACAAAAGTGTTCATAACTGTCCCACACAACCGAATGATCTTTCACATGGGGATGATGCACATTTAAGAAACTATTTCCTTGAAGACAAAAAGTGATTTAGTTGTGTAAGGAATGATATCTGATGTCAGAGGAGGCTGCGTCAGAAAATGTTTGTAATTTTCATACCAACATTCTTGCCCGCTTAAGGCAGTGATTGTCCAGGTTTACGGCCAGTCACTTGATGTCAGAAAGGTGCTGAAGAAGAGGTTTTTGAAGATGCTGTTTGAGGATCCAACAAGGAGAAGAAAGAAAAGCATACTAACCAATTTATACAGTGTGGAATAGTCTGATAAGACCTTTACGCCTAGGATAGTAGGTTGGATCTTATGGGTTTTATCAAACTGCACCAGATGTTAATGATAAGGTGATACACCATTGTCGATGTAGAAACATGTAGCTGTTATAGATGAACCTGTGTCATTGTGGACTAAACCAGAAGAAAATTGATCAAGGAGAACATAAAATAAACGCTTTCAGCCTTCTATGGGATTTTTTTCAATCAGTGATGTGTTTTTATATCACATTCAAAATTGCACTTTGTGTAAAAGGGCATTAAGTCATGACATCACAGATCACCCACCTGCTTTCACAGAGCAGTGGATGTGAGCTTTGGACTCATAGTAGACCCAGTCGAAGCCTGCCTCCACAGCCAGCCTGGACAGCATGCCGTACTTGCTCTTATCCCGGTCTGAGGTGGTGATGTCCACCGCTCGGCCCTCATAGTGCAAAGACTCCTCAGAATGATGGCCGTCCTCATCCCAGCCTTCTGTGACCCGAAGTTTAACCCCGGGCCACTGATTCATGACTGAAATGGCCAGAGAGTTCAGCTTGTCCTTACACCTCTAAAAAAGGAGAGACCTTAGATTTAGATCAGACATTTATCACATATTCACTTTTTAAAAATGGAATTATACTGTGACAGTATCACTTCAACGTCATTCTTTTAAATTGTTAAATGAGCATTAGAGTTTGTCACAATTTCAGTGATATTTTCATAGTTTTGACCATCTAATAACTTATAAGGGACTCATAACTCATCAACATCATCAACTTAAGGGATTGCAAAATGTGTAATATTGTGTACCCAGTACCATATTGACCATGTGATATATGAAAAGTGATCTAGAGTATCTCGTATCCCCGTTTTCTTAAAATATGAAAAATACTGTACTTAACAGATATGTGCTTGTTTTCACTAAACCAAAGTAACAGTCTGTGCAATGATCTTTTTGCTCTTGCCAAACCACGGGGATACCAAATGCCAACTTTACACGTGTTCCTGTGGTCCACATCCATAAACTCTCCACACACTGCTTGCACACTTTGTGAGGGGCCCATGGCTTGTCTTGATCACAGAGTTTTACTTTAAAATATGCAAAATATGCTTGTTTGACAAATGCACTGATGTTTGCCCTCTGACTTGGAATGGTGAAACTACCACAAATAAAGCAAAAGGAGTCAGGGTTGTTCATGACGAGAAGTAGCAGGAGCAGACATGATCTGGAACAAAGGAAATATATACCTATGGAAATCAAACACTAAGATGGAATAGTTACAAGCTTTGAAAACTACAAAAACTGCATCAAACCAAATAGAACTTACAACAGTATGCCCATAGTTACAAGGTTAAGAGAACAGCAGCACAAAGCCTCTTCATTCCTACTATGCTAGCTTTCTGTTTGCAGATATTGATAGCACTGACCTATTGGGAGCTGCACACACCTCTCACTGCACTGTCTTAATTGTGACTGCACAAACAAGTTGCCACGTAGCTGTAGATGAGTCCAATCGTAATCAGCTGGCAAGTCTTAATACAGCTAATGAGGCTGAGTAAGAGGTGAAAAGTTATGGACAACGTTTTTATATTTTTATAATGTGAATAAAATAGCAGAACAAAACACATCGCTCCTCTAAACGCGCAGCAGACACCTGCAAACTTACTGTTTCCCATTCAACATTCAGAATTCTCTCATAGCTGCGGAACGGTTCAGTGTCGCTCACTCAGTTTATTGACAGTTCATTTATCATGGTCGGCTGGAGCCAACTGAAAATGTACAGGCACCACGGTTCACCGGCAAGAAGGAGACCGATGCGCTCTCGTGCTGCTTCAGATCCGACTGTCGGCCAAGTGATCTATATTATCATGACAAAATAAATTCCGACAAACTGACACAGACTGAATTATTGTGTCCTACTTGTGTCATGAGCCGGTCTGCGTTGGTCTTCTCCTCATCTTTAAATATGATGTCGGGGTTGTAGTTTGGAGTCAGGTCCTTGAACCTCTCCGAGTTGCGGGTGATCTTGCCTTCATACTTGCCGCTGGCTCCCAGGGTCTTCTCTGCCACGTTGGGAATAAACTGTTTCAGAGACAGGGGTGTCAGCTTCTTGGGGTGCCTCCGCTTCCCGTATCCCCTGCCCGGTCCACAACCTGAGCCGACGGACGCCAGCAGCAGCAGGCAGAGGGACACCGACAGCATCATCACTCGCATCAGGACCATCTTTGATTCACCTGGAGGATGCCGGAGCAGGCGATGCTGCTGTGGATGGATCTGCTTTATCTTTTCTTTTAACTATGTTTCCACTACAACTGTGGTGTGTACTGCAGGTGCTATAACTGCTGTAGGTCTCTCTCTCTCTCTCTCTCTCTCTCTCTCTCTCTCTCTCTCTGTGTGTGTGTGTGAGTGTGTGTGTGTGTGTGTGTGTGTGTGTGTCACCCACTTTTTCTCATTACACAGATCAACACACAGATTATGAGTTCCCTAAACAGCAACTGCAGAAGACTCAAAAGTCTAATTCTATGGACTTTTCTGTCCCCAGCATTTAAAGTCTACACTGGGGGCAAAATATTACACTGGGAAACACAGGGTTACACTTTATAAATATTTTTTTAAAGTTGTTTGGACAGTTACACCTTCTTGAGACAATTTTTGTTTTTTTTAATATTATAGAATTAAAAGCAACTCAGGCCTGCTTGTCCCCACATTCACAGAGGTCATGTGTTGTATTTTCCGGTCTCTACCATTTAAAATTAAACAATGAATACATAATTATCAAATATATGATGAAAATACACACAAAAAAACAAGATGTCAATAAAATATAAAATAAGCACTGTCACCTCACAGTAAGAAGGTTCCTGGTTTGAACCCCAGCTGTGACCTTTCTGCCCGATGCCCCCTGAGCTTGATGAGGAAGTGGTAAATAATGTTGTGCTGATGTATAAAGAAAAAATCCTTTCAGGAATCAGAAATGATTTCATAGGTAGCTTTTAGTTAAAGTCACTGACTATCAGGGAATTAAAAATAAATTATAATTCATTAGAATCATTATAATAATTCATTGTATTTTAATTCAATAATGTATTCAACCATGGCTGACAACATCTGTTTTGAATCCCTGTTGCAGCCATTTTGTAAAATGCATTCTTATGATGAACACCAATGAAGATCAGTAAGGTCACTGTGTTTTTCCTTTCACATTAAACAATTTAAACATTTTAAAGGACTTCATTGTTACTTACAAATACATGGCTGTTCTAATGAATAAACATTCAGTCAAGTTTCTGATTCAAACACATAGTGAAAACACAGTTCATGTGCCCTTTAATAAAAATGCACATATAAATAAATAAATGCACAAAAAAGATTTTAAAAAAGTCATTAAGCTGTCATTTCTGTATTTGCATAATCTCAGTGAGTTATGTAAGACATTTAAACATGGTTTATTAGTATTGAGTAAAATACTCATCAGCAGAACGTGAACTCATTATAATTAATTCAAATATATGAATAAATCTGAAAACTGATATTAACATTCAGTGTTACTCACCAAAACTTACTCTAACACTGAGATCTAACAAACATGATGACAACAAATCGTACCATCATAAAGGTAATAAATCACCTTTACTCTGTCAATTCTGTGTGTGTGTGTGTGTGTGTGTGTGTGTGTGTGTGTGTGCATATACTTTCTCTGTACTTTTTTGAGAATCAAATATAAGTTTAAAGCATTCAAAGTTTAAATTTTAGTTCATTTTTAGTTGGTGATCATGTGAAGTGACCCACATCACACACACCCACTATGGTGTGGGCCATGAGCATGTTAGCCAGACCCATCATGCACCTGTCAGTGAGGGTCAGATAGATGCATTAAGATTAACCTATACTACAATCTGGTGCTTTTGAAAACCTCTAGGCCAACAACCACCAATTGGTGTCCACCAGTGAGAGGCAGGCACCAGTGGCCTTCTGAAAACAACTCTGAATAGCGAATTTCATGTCCCCAAACTCGGGTGGAAGTTAAAAGACCCGGCCAGGCTCGCCCAAGTGAGTGCTGAGTAGAAATATAAAGTCCCTTTCCAGGACCAAACCCAGAGACCCTTAGAAGGCCGGATACTCTGAACTGCTTTTTGGTGCATAGGCACAAACAACAGTCGGCCCTCTCAGTGACTCATAGTCACGTAGATATGACCTCATTTTCTGGCGAGAACACCTGCTCTACTACAAGAGCTACTCAATTACAATTACAAAATCCAAGGTTTGTCCATGCCTTCCAGAATGACACACAACTCTGAATTAAAGTCCAAGGTTTTGGTAACCCATCCACCCTCCCTGACCTCTCTATGCAGACTTAATCTCTCTATAATAACATCACCTGACTTCCTCCTTTGCTCCTTCCACTCATTACTACACCATCTAAATGGCTTTGTTACTACAACATAAACAGATAATGTTTTAGGGTCCTGGCTGAAACAAATAATGCTGACACCCTTCTTGGGAGGACAATGTCCTCTGTAGCCACAATCTAAGATAGCTACAACTCCATTTGGTGTCCAAAAATTCATAAAGTCACATTGAATTAGCAGAAATTAGCATTCATGTGGAGGCATTTCTGGCAACCTGATTTATGTAAGTCTAATATCCACTCTCTTTTTTGGTCTTGTTTGATTTTCCTTATATATATATAAATTATATAGATATAATATATATATATATATATATATATATATATATAGATATATATATTAATATATATAGATATATATGTGTGCTCTTTTGTTTACACTGTTTACACTGTGTGGCCCAGTGCATGGAACTGGACAGTGTAGATACTACAACATATAGGTTTTTTTTTAACTTTGTAGGAAAAATAAAAGTATTTCAACAAAAAAAGTTATTTCAAGTGAGCAATCATTTCTTTACAAGAAAATTGAGCTATCATTGGACTGTGTCTCTTTGTATGTTGGCTCAATTAGCAACAGAGGCTGCAGGCATGAACTGTTAAAATGCTGGAATTAGAATAAGCATTTCTCATAATCCTGATCCTCAAACTATGTTAAGAGTCTTAAGTAAGGAATCAGACTGGTTAGTACTTTTCAGTAGGAACAGCCAGTTTGGGGCCTAGGTCAATGTGAAATACTGAGGAACTAAGTTTTATATAGTTGTGATAGTGATAGCTGTCACTATAAATATAGCTGCTTTATAAATATAAAACTATATCAAATGTGTTATTGTTTGACCATGATAGATCCATCCCTGGCTCAGAGTGTTTGACTGTATTCCATTTTGGTGTGGTTGCACTTAGGTAGACTGTCCAGTCAATTCCTGTCATTGATGGGCGATATCAAGATCCATAGCAGCCAAGCAGCTACCTGAATTACCTATGTCTGATACTGTAAATGAGCTGTTTATCTGATGTGAGTTATAAATCAATGGATATTGTTTCCATTACGTTACAGAGTGTCATGCCAAGATTAGTGACGAATGTTGTGATGCACCAATCCAGGCAGCGAATGTGATCAAATAGCTGCTTTTGTGGAGCTTCGACACAAGAATAGGACCACCTACAGCATAAGATAGACAACATGTGTACTGGACTTTATAAGACATGGGTACAAGCTGGGTTTGAGTCCTGTGTCCCTTTAATTGTAGTATCTTCGGTTAAACTTCATATCCTAAGCATCGCTTAATATAATATGCCACTCATCACTCCCATTGCAATGCATAACGAATTACTAAACCAATGCAGGCAAGGAAATAACCAAAGTGCTCCATAATTTGGAATCAGCAAGAAGGAGAAGTACTTAATAAAGCACTTAATATAGTCTTCAATAGAGTCCTCATTAGAGCTCTTAATACAGAACCCCGAATGCAGTCCTTAATGAAGCTCAATGGATGCTTTGAAAAATTTAATTTCAAGTATACCAAATGAAAGTGCCAGAGTTTCTCCAGATTTCAGTATTTTCAAACAACATGCTTGGTGGATCATGTAACTGTCTAAAATCTTCTTGAAATCTTCAAACACCTGTCTGCATGCAGCAACACCATGAAGACCCCGAGTCTGAGGATGCAATGAACAGCGACATCTATTCTTACGTTTGTCTAAAAATATTCAAGCATTCAGTGTGCACTGAAAACACTACAGACAAGCTACAAGACCTTTGGTCTTCTGCTTACAGGACAGGACACCCTGCAGCTATTATGTGACAATGTTACACTCTGTCATGTTATTTCTTTCTAACAGTGTCCAACAGAACAGGTCATCTTTATTAAATGCTATCAATAATATTATTGAATGAGGAAAAAATACTAGAAATGATCTGACTTCAACTCAAACGCTCTGAAAATAACCTTCTAATGAAGACTGATCAATACATGATGTGGAGCGAAAGAGAGACCAAAGAGGATGTATTGTGTATTTGTGTGTATGTGTGTCGTGTGTGTGTCTGCGTGTGTGTGAGTTTGTAGAAGGGCAATTTGCAAGATTGAATATTTGCCTTGTAAGAATTTGTCTTGTAAGAATTTCTGATGTGATTTAAACTGGCTTGGCTTTAGGAGCAGCCTCTAGCTGAGCTCCCTCAGTCCTGAGAGACCAAGTGTGTGTCTGGTCATTGAATGGATGCTGACCTCGGTGCATACACCAACATGGCACTGACATGACGAATATACACCCGTGAGAGTTTATCAGCTTTTAATTAGCTGAGTTAGTTATCGGTCGTCATGGTAATGCTTACAGATATTAGTGTGTACACTTCATTCATACGACTTTACATGTTAAAGTAACCCATACAAACCTTGGAAGATGACATGACATGTATTTGGAGCAGTTAAACGTTCCACTTCTCTCTGAAGAATGGAAGGATTCAAATTAGGAGATTGAGATAAAAAATATTTCGATGGTGTCAAGTGGACCTATTGCTTTGCGTTGGGTTTGGTTTTTGCAAATAGATTAAATATATGATAATCCAGCAGCTGAACAGTTAAGCTCAAATGTTCATATATAGCCCATATGTTCTATATGTTCATGTATAGCCGAGCCAACAATAACTGTTGACGTGAGACATCAGAATTCCATCGAGCACATCTTCACTTTTTGCCACACTGTTGAAAAGGAACGCTACTCCCTGCAGGTGTACTGAGCGTTGCCATCAGACCAGGGGCATCAAACTCAATCACTGGGAGGCCTATATGAAAAGTGAAAATGAATTTGCAAGGCAGATGAGAAAGTTTGTAGTGACTTGTCAAAATACTGTTTACATGGCTAGATTCCTAGAAATCAAAATGTTGCTGGTGATTGTAGTGCAGGACATTGTGGACAAAAGTTCCAGAACTGAGTTTGACATGTGCATTAAACCAGAAGGATATGTTCAGTCTGCTGTTTCTTTCTAAACCTGTTATAAATCATTGCTGGTCACTATTGAAAAAACAAAACAAAACGATGATCTGACACTGCTATGTAAAAAGTTCGACAGCTGGAATGATTTTCCAACAGTTATGTTGAGTTCCCATATATGCTGAGCAGTTGTGGGCTACTTTTCCTTCACACTGCAGTCCAACTCATGCCGTAGGTATATGAAGTGGGACCACAAAGGGATTAAAGGGATTACATGATTGATGATGATTAATGTTTGAACTATGAAATAGGTCAGGTCTTTTAGTCACTCTGCATCTTATATTTTGATGGATTTGATTGGTACTGATTACACAGGTCTGTTTAAAGTCAATAAAATGACTTGCCTTCTTTTTTAGTTAATTTATATTATGTGTGGTTATGTTCATCAGATCCTCATTCGTTTGACTCGTTCATGAATGCGTGAACATTTATTTGACGTTGTGAAGCTTCAGGACCACATCATCTTATTTCAGGTTTTGTCTTCTTGAGTCTTTTGTTTTGCTTGATGCTTAGGAAAGTTCATCTTTTCTGCCTGCCACATTCCACTGATAACTTCACATGGTTTACATCCTGTTCAGTGATGTAATTAACAGAGCTACAGTCGCAGAACTCTCATCAGTGTGTGTGTGTGTGTGTGTGTGTGTGTGTGTGTGTGTGCGTTAAGGTCTATTTTCATCCATCACCACATTTGTGGTCAGATCAAACTGTCTGTCACCATGGCAACACCTGGGAGGAGACACAAAGGTGAAAAGACAGGAGGGAGATTGGGAGATGAAAAGAGTGGAAGGAAATGAAAGAAGAAAAACACAAGACAAAAGTGTGACAGAACTGAGCTCTGTTAACAGACGAGCTGTGTTGGTGAAACCATTTGAAATTTCACATGAACAGGACAAACCAGCAGGACAAAACCTAAATTGTTGTCATGCACAACATGGCATCTCATATGATGTGCATTCCTCCAAATAGAACAAAAGTTTTCACAATTGCACACAAATAGTCTTCATGTTGTGTGATTAGTTCTACACTTTATCTTACTTGTTGTTTAAATTATGTGTACTTTGGTAGATGGACCAGCCTTCTGTCCCTGAAGATCACTTTCAGATTGAATCATTCAGCAGCAAACCACTGATGCCCTGAGAGCATTTGTGATTTCAGAAAGTGCTCAGAAAAACCCTTAGATTAGATTCAATTTTATTGCACAGAAGTATGAGAAGTACCAAAAGCAGTAGAGCACAGTGTCATGTAGAAATGTATAGGGTCAATAAATAAAGAAACAAGAATGGGTAGTTTAGAATACATATGAACATGTTCAACAGTTACAAGGAACAATATATAGTGCACAAAATGTGCAAGCAGAATGATGCACGCAGACATCTGTATGTTGTATACACTATAGATCAGATATATACAGTATGGACAGTAGTATAAACATGTCTGGGTATGTGAAAGCATACACACGTAATATAGTGAAAGTAAGTGTATGTACAGCCCTGAGTAAGTAAGGACCAGCAGTACAAGTTTGGTTTGAAAATGAAAAAGTCAAAAAGAAGTCAAGAAGAGTCCATCAGACCTGTGTAGCTCTAAGCCACATTAACCGTTACTAGAATAACACACTCCAGTCTTCCATTGAAGTGTTGACAGTTAAGTTGTGTTTCGGATAATGAAGGCACCAAGGAAGACGATTGTGTGGGGTCAATATCTCTGCCGCTGCATCATAAGTCAGTGTGGCTTGAGCTAAGGCAGGCTGAATAAAGCCTGGTTGCTCAAATAAGCTACCTGTAATGCCACCCACCTGTCAATCAAAGCGTCCACGCTGTTAATTCTGCATAATACTAATCTAATTTGAACAGGTGAGTTCTATAAAAATTCACCCTCGGCACAGTTATCATGAACAGGGAATTTAGTTTATGGAGACTGGCTCATTCTGTAGCCAGCCACAAGTGGATGTTTGAGGAACTGCAGTCTTTGGTACTTCTGTGTTGGCTTTACTTCACATGGTGCCATGGTGGTTGCCGCTTAGTAGTTTGAGATAAAATTTGACAACTCATGTGAATGTTCACAATTGAAATGATTGGAACTGTATATGTATAAAGGTACTTGCCATTTTAAATGTAGTTGTACAATGTGATTTTGGGCCCAGCTTCCAGCTTCCACTCTTTGTGCTACGCTGGCTGAACATCTTATCGACCTGTGTTCTAGTTGCACAGCCTGTTGCTTTAAGACTTTTGGACTCCTCCATGACCTGCAGCCACCCTCTATTTACTTGAAGTGTAACTTAAACCTGCGGGATTAGAATGACCTCCTGTACAATGGGGGGAAAACAACAAGAAAACTGCTTAACATTTCTGACCTGCTAATAAGGGTTAGTGGACAGTGTGGAATTCGTTGTGGATGAAGGAGTCTCAAAACACACTCAGACAGTATTCAGACTGCCTGGAATTTTCTCTATTTGGGAATTGTGCTTTCAGGAATCTTACCAGACAGGTTCAGAAAAATCATGATTAGTAACAGGATGTAATTGTGCTCTGTATATAATATCCAGCTTTAAAAGGTTAAATTTAATGTATAGCACCTGAAGAACATTACTGTAAAGTATGTGGTGCTAACTGTACATGCACTACCTGTAATTATACTAAAGCTATACTTGAAAGTAAATTGGCAAAGATTTGGAAAAGGTTTATGGAATAGACATAAAATTCTTCTAATCTGCCTCTGGAAAGACCCCATAACTTTATGGAATACTAATTTGTTGAAGTAACCTTTAAAAGGAAAGAAGGAGGAAGACAAAGAGGAAACAAGAAAGAATGTGTGAATGGCTGTGAGCTTTATCAGGATTTATCAGGATTACTGTTATTTAGCAGACATGTTGTGATAAATGCTGATAAGAACAACATTGTGTGCAAACTGCTTCATCTTTCCAAGAGGTCTGCATGAAATGTGTTCATATTTGCTTCATATAGTGATCCTTCACAGTGATAAACTTTATACCTCTGTTACTTGTTTGGTTCAACACAGACACAAACATTGAGCTCTAAATCTGATGATAGGATAGTTTGTGTTATTTGAAGTGGAGACGAGGTATTACTCAGTTATTATTATTTTTTTAATCACTGGGAAAACACAGGAGTTTCCTTGGAGCAACCAAGAAGCAAACTCCGTGGCTGTGAAGTAAAGCTGACTACATGAGTCTCCATAAGTCCCCATGTTCAAATGTCCAACTTCACAGCAGAAATAAACATGTTTACAGCCTGGTACAAAAAAACTGTTTTGGTCTCTATAGCTAATTTTCCTGTTCATGACAACTGTACTGAGGGTGAATTTATATACAACTCACCTGTTCAGATGATATTAAGGCTTAAAGTTATGCAGGATTAAGAGTGTGGCTGCTTTGATTGACATATCAGTGTCATTACAGATGGCTTGTTTGAGCACTCAGCCTGTCTCAAGTCTGCCAGTGAGCCATCTCTTTGTCAATTTTTAGATTAGCGGGGAGGCAGGACTGCAAACATGGCAGTGGCCACAGCCAGAGATTATGAGCATCAAAAGAGATCTTCAAAAGATTGTGGGTGACGTCACGCATACATCGTCCATTCTTTATACTGTCAGTGAAAGGAACAACATATGAGCACAGCAGTAAATGGCTTTTAAACACTGTTGATAAAAACAGGAGAGTTGTGCAGACACCTACACTTAACATAGAAACTATGAGAGAGTAAAGAGCCTTAACTCTCGGACAAACTGTAGAAAATACTCCTGGGATATTCTGTTTTATATTATATCCTGAATAATATTACAATACTTTTTTGTTATGCAAATGCTGAGCCAAGACTACACTTTTTTGAGAAAAGCTACTTAAAATCAAGGCAAAAGCTTTGATTTGCTGAGCAAGAGTTACCCTGAGAAACAATAGTTTGGCAAACAGCCTTCAATATGGCTTTCATTTTACTAAAATATAGTCTGGGTACAGGCACAGGCTGACCTCCATCAGTCTGTACACTGCATTATTCGTGGATGAGAGAGTATTGTGACAAAACAACATTAGGCGGAATTAAATCAGTCATGCACACTTTGTGTTATGTCACAACACAAAATTTACCTGATCAATGCTATGATCAAAGATGGGAGATCAAAAATAACTTTTTTTTATCTTTTAGATGCCTGGTTAATAATAAATTCAAAACAATGCTCGGATAATCTGCATGACCACTATTCTGATTGGTAGGGGAATTTCAGGTTCCCTGAACACTCCCCCTTCCACGTCTATAGTGGGAACAACAGAAGGCTCCGACACTGGGCTGGCAAAAGAGGATTTTATGGGAAATGTTTATGGGAATTAGTCACAAATGGAGCCACTAATGAGATTTCTTTTTATTTCCTAATCTTTCCTCAAGCCACCATTCAGAGGATCAGGGCAGCACAAATAGCTTGAACCTCGTCACCTCTCACATCAACATCAACGACAGAGATCCAACTGACAACACAAACCAAAACCAACAGTGCCTTAAGTAAAAGGAGCCTTAATAAAAAGCTTATTTGCATTGGCAAGAAGCCACAGAGTGAACATTTTAATGTGTCATAGCTGTTAGAGTGAAGCTTTACCTGATACTATTAATACTGACTGAATTCTGTATTCTGTACTGCAGATAATCAAAATCAAACATTCAGAATCCTTGTTCATTACCAATAACCCCGTCCCTTTCAGATATACAGTATTGTCATTAAAATCCTGTGTCCCATTCAAAGGAAAATACACCTAAAACATCAAGAACAGCTACTCAACTGTAAGGCTTATCTGCATACTGTGAGTCTCCTTTTAGGTAAGGACCATAGCTTTCTTACACGGGACTCACACAGGAGGCGTAACGGCAGCGTGACGGCTGCGCTGCGGTTTAGCTGCGTCCTTTGCCCGGCGTCAACTCACACGGGACGCGTGTCAGCCGCGTAACGGCAGCGTCGCGAGCCGGCCGTATTCACGCGAGAATCCTGGACATACCGAGACCCCGCGATAAACTGTGTATAAAGAAAACAACAACAACAAACAGCTGACTTTGCTTCTCCGACGTGGAGGAGATTATAAAAAGCATCTGTTGTGTCATAAATGATTGTGTGTTGTTCCACTTCAACAATCAGTCTCTCATCGATCATGTTGAGACCCTTTGATCGATCCTTGATCACCTGGTGCCACCGGTCATGACGTAACGTTGATGTGAAGTTGTAAAAAGCTACATGAACTGCGTATTGTGTTTTATTTTGAAAGGGGGCGGAAGTTTATTATGTTGATTCTGTGTAGGATTACCTGTCTGGTGCACAGTGCTCTGTTGAAATTTACGAGGTTTAGCAGCGGCTCGCGGAAAAAATAGAAATGCTACGGAATGCTCGCGCCGTGGCACGGAGAGCCGCTTCTGAGACGTGCCCTGTGTGAGTGCTCTCATTGACTAGACTGGAAGCTATCTGCTCCAGTGACCGCGGCGCAGCCGTAACGCAGCCGTAACGTCTTTAAGAGCGAGTTTAAGAGCTTTTGTAGCCAGCCTCAAGTGGACATTTGATGAACTGCAGTTTTTTGCTCTTCCACATTGGCCCTCACTTCACAGCCACAGAGGTTGCCACTTGGTAAGAAGCTGATGAATATGAATCCACTGATTGATTTTATTGCAGTTATTTCTTGATAAATAATGCAAACTCTAAAGGTCCTGTCTTCACAGTGGGGTTGGTGAGGTGGTTGAGCACATCTGTCTGTATGAAATGGATACAGATACAAATTATCATAATAGTAATTCTGGGCAAGAACAAGTACAATATTCCTTTAATTTGTGCTATGGTATATCCAATAATATTTCTATTATCCAATACTGTTGATGTACAATTCACAGTTCTGTTTATGGGGCCACCACATACGTCATACGACAAGTCTTTTGTCAAAAGAGAATATGGATATTTCACGTTACTGGTTTATTACTTGAACATGGAGTTTTCTTTTTTATTGTCCAATAGGTTATATTGATGTTTGTCTTTTAGGATATTGCTGATGCCACCCAGCTGTACCTAAAACAAACTACTGACTCTGGTTGTGTAGGCATTAAAGTAAAGTGAAGTGAATGATGTCATTCTGCAGTTTTTAATTCAATCACTGACCTTTATGTTGAGTTGACAGCAATATTTAACTGCTTTTATTTAACAGCCTTCATTGCTGCTGGAAGGAAAGCATTATGGCAGTTCTTAGATAGATTCATAGAGATCACGGAGGAGCCCAATTTTCTGTGCCAGAGATCCTCAGGCCGACAGAAATGCCCTGTCATTAAAAACCTGCTGCAATGCAAAATGATGTGGTTCTGACAGAAAGTTGCAGCAGGGTGTTAAAATCCAACCCTGAGGTTCTGAAACTCTGTCATGGACAAATCAGATCAGAGCTGAATTTGGAGTATGGTTTTAAAAGAGCTCAAATTTAGCATGCACTATAACACTCTTCATTTGCAATACTCACAATGCAACTAGAGTGCCAAAAATTTGGTTGGCAATTGGAAGGTGTGCTAGTAGCAGCAAATGGAGCCAGGAGCCTCTAACCTGCAGCACAGATAAGGAGTGGGCTACAGAGTTCCTTGTATTTCTAACTTCACATCCCCAGACTGTTTTCATTTTGAATCTTGTAGAAATAAAGCTGACTCAAGTGACATCACTTGAGGACATTTATCAAGGGGCGATCCCCAGCTCCTGGGTTTACGATCTTATTGAAGCTGTAGGATTGTGTTGTGAGGGAGAGCCTGATCCACCATGGAGAGTGGAAAGAGACAACAACATTGTGAGTTCTAGTGTTTTGCTCACATCAGAGAATCAGAGAATCACCATCAGTAACAAGGGCAGTTGTACTCCCCAACACCTGGAGACACATACTGATAACTGATTAAAAAAAAACATGAAACACATCTAATGATCTACAGGAATGACACCATATTGTGTTCAGTTGTTGAGGCTCGGGCATGGCAAAGAAGACTGACGTGATTAATCAGGATTAAGTAAAGACACTTTTACAACCAACCGTCTTCACATGCTTATCTCTCGCTTGTATCAGGGGACATTTTTCATCAATAATCACTTATCAACATTCTGTATGGGAACTGACATGTAATTAAGATATTCAGTAAAGCCAGCCATTGGAAACTAAACAATATAAAAAAGAATATAGCAGTGTGTGAGCGGTGGCTATAGAAGTTCCACTAAATCAAATATATGGCTTTAGAATTAGCAGCCATTTTTCTTTTTTATGGATGGCAATAATGAGTTGGCTTTAGGGCGTCCCAAGGACACCTGCACGACTGTTTTTGTTCCATCTATCACTCATTTCAAGTACCTCCTAACAGCCACCCTATAAACTCAGTAGAAACCCTGTCCCCGGTGCTGGCTGGTCATTAACTGGTGTGAGACAGAGCGTCAGCACTCATCCTGCTCCCCTGTCTGTAACCTCACATCATTACCTCATTTAAACAATAAAACCGGCTGCTCATAAAGCTGACATTCATTACATATTGCTGAATCTGTCTGCTCACTGGTAGACACAAAGAAGTCCACCGTGAAATTATAATATGCCATTATTCACCTTTATGTACGATCAAAGATGTTTTATTATATCATTGGTTGATTTTGTTGAGAGGAATTGAAGAGTTCGAGTTTAGCTGTTTTTTGCTGCTTTCAGGTAACGTGTTTTTATGTTTCCACCAGTGCCCCAATAAAATATCTGTTTATGTTGAAAAGTCCTCTAGAAGCAAAGGAGGAAGTTATTGAATAGCGACACTGGCTGCCTCTTCACTTGTCTCACTCACTTTTCCTCACATCTTAGCTCCTCCCAGCAAAGATGCAAGAGAGATATACAAGGAAGAGATGCGAGGAACAAGGGAGCAATAAGGAGAAGCTTCCAAAAGACATCCTTCAACCTGTCAAACTGACTGGTATGAATGTGCACAGGACACCTTATTTAAGAACAATTTACAAAACTTTACAGTGCCCATCTAGAAATGTAAATTGATTAGCATAGCCAATTACTGGTATTAGTATTATTACAGGAGTTGATTTTCTCTGCAGTACACAAGACTCAATGAATGACTTTCAGATATATGAGTACAACTAAAAACTCTGATTGTTGGAACTCATTGTCAGAGGATGCCAACAACCCCTGCATTGCCTAGCATTGTGGTATTGTTTCATGAGGATGCTCTTACTTTAATGTGGAGGTTTAAAAATGAATACTCCAATCTTTACTCAGTAAATGTTTACTGTCTACATTTTACTCTTATAATGCAAGTAATCTGACTTTTACTGAAGTGAAATATTAGAGCACTCTGTGTTTAGCTGCAAAACTTTAAAACACTGTGATGTTTGAAGCTTCAGATGTCATCAGTCACATGGAAGAATACCATGTTTGTTTTGGCTGTGAAGCAACATGTATTGAAACAGTGAGCTGAGTTTCAGAACTTTGGGTAATATTACATTTAATAAAGCAATACTGATACAAATACACTCACTAGAGATGGATGCCATGTGCCAGCCTGCTTCAAAAAACCTCCATCCCACCACCCCAAAAAAACAAGGACCGGAGGACTTATTGTTGATAAGATTGAATATAATGGGGTTCAGAGCACAGTGCTGCCCTTGTCATGCTCTATGGATCCCAAGCACCCTTATCATCCGGTGCACTCGGCACTGTGGTGTCCTTCCACTATCTAGGGACCATCATTACCTAGGACGTGGGTGGGACCTATGCTGTGCATACTGTACTGTCATATCCACCTAACTCATATCCATAAAGCAACATACTACATAAATCATTAACATATTATTATTGTTTGCAGTGATAAAGAACAATAGAGGTGGAGATCTTTTTTGCAGTCTGAGAAGGTTCTCAGTCATCCAGGTCATCTTTCTTCAAGAAGGTTAAATCTGGGGCAACTGGACTTGGCCGATGGCCGATGCCGATGTTTTTTCTTTTTGTTATTTATTCCCTCTTTTGTGCCACGGAAACATTACTGAACTGTTTTAAAAGTCTTTCAGCTCTTCATCATACTATCCTTGAATGAGCACAAATTCAATCAGACAAATTTATGAAACAAAAACAACCTTTAATGTCAAATTTGAGTTGACCTTAATTCACATGACAAGTTCTTTTCTGAAAAAATAACTTTCAAAACCCCTCTTAGACTGCTGTATAGCTAACTAATCAATGAAAATATTTTTTTAGTACTCACATTTCCCAACAAAATTATTTGACTGGTTTTAGCCTGATAAACAAAAGCTTTGATGGGGACTATTTTTAGCTGCGGATTACCACCACAGTGCCCATGTGGTCCAAGCGTCAATCTCCATGGTAGTTTCTGACATTTATACCTCGGACAGCTAATAGCGGTCAATTTTTTTTTTCTCACTTGTAATGTTTTCATACTATCACATTTGTTTTCACCAGTATATGTGAATCGGGAGCGAGCAAGTGAGAAAGAGAAAGAGAGGACCAGCAAAAACTGAAACAGGCCGGTTATAAATGAAAAGAGGAAAATCACAGAACACAGGATATGTCCAGGACACTCAGGAAGTGAGTGAGGGAGGCTCGGATGGTGGTTCGGGTAGCGATGAGGAAACTGTCATTGTAAGCTGCACTTCTGTCAGCTGCTCACGTGTAAGCAGCTGTGTTTTCTCAAACTTTATTTTGTAGGCTAAGGGTGGGCAGGGCCGGTGTGCGTGACGTGACATGTAAATCATCATATAATTATCGGCCACTGCCATCGGTAAATGTCATCATTATTTGCTGATGGCAGTTGAGGCGAACATCGGCCAATATTC
The DNA here is from genome assembly GCF_000972845.2 of Larimichthys crocea. NCBI lineage: Eukaryota > Metazoa > Chordata > Actinopteri > Sciaenidae > Larimichthys > Larimichthys crocea. The sequence continues at coordinate 493,223 of NC_040012.1, forward strand.
AGCTGATGCATTGGTGTACCCCTAGTTGTAGATCTATGAAGACATTTCGCCTCTCATCCAAGGAGTTTCTGCAGTTCTGACTGACTGGTGGGGAGATCCGGGTATTCATCCTAGGCTGATGGGCCAGGCTGGCGTTCCCTCTTTTTAAACCTTGGAAAGTCCAGTTTTTGCAGTAACTGTCTTGTTTTATTTATTTTTTACCGTTCTTTTCTCTTACTATGTTTATTGTGACAGTATAAAAAGAAGATACAAATCTCAAATTGATGATTGTGGAAAAAACATTTCCTCCAAAATGTCTGTGCTTTATGACAGCTCTAACAATGTGACTTACTGTACAGAATCTGTGAGGTGATATACTGGGTTTTTCTTGAACTCTCAGTCCCACTGGGAGTTTAGTATGACATCACTGGTTGGCAGTGGTGACTGGTCTTACCTAAGCTGCCCTTCTGTCTGACTTCACTGCCAGACATGCACCATACACACAATGCTGCTTAATTGATGGCATCACTTAAAAGCTTTAGTCCACTGAAGTTGGCATCTAGTTTAATATCCTAAGTGCCCTGGCCCGTCTCACAAACTCCCAGAGGTTCCATACCCAGACATTCAGTCAATACAAGCTGATGGACGTCTCTCTGTTCCCCTCAATGTCCAAATACAAGACTTCTTCTATCTGTCTGAGCAAGCTGACAATCACTTTATGATAATGAGACAGGACTAACCATTGGTTCCAAACCTGGAACACCTGAACTGAATGCTTTTCTACCAAACAAGTGTGGAACAATGGCTGGGCAGATCTATAGTAGCCCAGAAACTAATCAGTCTTTGCCACTCAGACATTATAAAATTTCATTCACTGTGTTATTTTACGTGTATATGCATATAGGGTAGTGCACCTCCACACTATCCACAGCAGCACATTAGTGCAACCCCTTATCCTTTTTCATTGTTGTAGTTTTGTTTGTTTGTTTGTTTTTATTTATTTATTTATATTTATTACTATACAAATAAAATGTGTTATTGTTATTATTATTGAAACACTGCAAATCTCATGATCAAGTCTAGGACCCAAACACCAATAACATTTGTCAAACATTGTCACTCTTTACAAAATTACCTCAACAACACTAACAGCAGGTTGCATTGGAGTATTTATTAGTATTAAGTATGTATTTTTTTATTTGGCATAAATCAAAGGATCAAAATGAAAGGCACCTATTTACGGCATGGATTGTGCTACCTCACAGTAGAGCATAGTTAGATATAGAAATACCACAGTACTAGTCAACCCTGTCTCTCATCCATGTCACACCTTCAGTTCTCTCTGGAATTATTATTTATATATATATATATATAATATATATATATATATCTATATATCTCTATAGATATATATATATTTGATCATAAACTTTTCACCTCTCTGAGGAAAATAATTCCTCCGTGGGCTTGAGGAACGGAGAGTAAGGCGAGGGAGAGTGATACTACCCTTAGTGATGTGTCGTAAACCTCTCTGTGCGACTGAAGAGTCAGTGAAGCGCCACGCCACCTGACAAGAGCTCATCAAGTGATGAAAATAGAAACTCAGTTTTTCTTTTAAAAGTAGATGTAGCAGACTGTGAGCTAGCAACTTGTGGATGGATGGATGGATGGATGGATGGATGGATGGAGCAGAATGTAGAAAACTGCACATCAATTTGCAGTTTTTATAACAGCAGCAAGAATGAGTTGTTCTGGTAGCTGGGTTTGAGAACACTGTCTGAATTTTAAAAGACGTAGTCAAATAAAAAGTGATCCACAGTTTAGTCCATATTTACTCCTGTTGTGCTGTGTGAAGAGATTTGAAAATTGTTACTATCGCATGCATGTTGCTAATGCACGTGAAGACTGCAACAGACAGTCCAAGTTAAGTGAAACCCTTTCTTTTCCTACTTATAAATCTGTACGTCTTTTACTTTATGCTGTTTTGCTGAGAAAATAAATCTTGCTAACAGCGCCGGTCCTGGCCACATTTGCGCCCTGGGCGAAAGCCCCCCCCCGAGGCGAACATTTTCTCGCCCTAACGGCGCCCGCTCCGCTAACGCTAAAATTACAGAGGTTTTTTGCTTTTTCGTGCGTTCGTGCGCCCCCCACGGAGAATGCGCCCTGGGCGGCCGCCCACATTGCCCATAGCTAGGACCGGCCCTGCTTGCTAACCTTAACCTTGCCTGTGTTTCTAGCATCAGAACAATCTTTGTTGCTCTCAAATGAGTCAGTTGTTTCACAGCAGGCACCTGATAGCTGGAAAAAGGCACAAGTTGAACTGATGACAGTGATGATGATGACACAGTGCAACATTAATAATATTACTCACATCTGTTTTGATGAATAAAAATGTCTGCTTAAACTTCAAATATCAGTTTGACTCCTGTGTCATTTGACTTTGTGTCAGCACTGTTGATTATGTGTTCCAGAGCAACTACTATATATATTACTATATTCTATGCTATTTTTCTTCTTTTATGTGCTTCTTAAACTGACCACTTCCCATGTACTTTGTACAGAGCGTGTAAGTGACTCTGTCTCGGTTCTGGTTTGATAGCTCTGACCCCGTTCATCCCTCTCAGCTCTCCTCTCTGTCACATGTGATCTGACGATCTGGTACAGACCTCCAAGCTGACTCTCTCTTCTTATGTAATTCATTCAAGGCTGACAATTAGCTATAAAAAGCATCCATCTATCTGCGCTCTCACTAAAAATGTCCGGTCTGGATTCATCTAGCACACTTTCTCTGAATTTAACTGAATGAGGTGAAGCAGGCGCAAAGACAAAAAGTTTTCATTTGTACATCATTTAACTCATGCAGACATGACAGTACAGTCAACATGTTCAGTCAATATGAATAATTCACTATGAAGTGTTGTTGTTTAATAAACCAGACTTAAAGCTTTAGGCATCAATTAGTACTTAATGAGTACACCGAGTACAGCGTTCACACCTGAGTAGGTTTGTTTGCCAACAGTGCCACTTTACTGCCCTCTAACTAGAGACGGTGTAGGTACTGAACACTGAGTATAAACAGATTCTACATGTTGTAAAAAAATTATTTACTGTTATATTATGAAATAAATACATGATGTACGCAATAAGCATCATGCTAACCATTAAAAACTGAACCTTAAAGTCTGTGTAAAGACAATTCTGAGATTTCTTTCAAAATACATCAAATATGTTGGGAAATAGTTGCTGAAAAGGATAAATGACTAAAATGTGGAGATAGAGGTTCAAACAGTTTTTCACCAGTTTTCAGTCCAGGATTTTGTGGGCGGTCCTTAAAGGGTGGCTTGATGACACGCTGAGGCCACCCTGAGCATAGGGATAGAGATGAATTCATCTCACTCAGAGTGTTTCAAAGTTAGTCATGACATTTTCTGAACTCATCAGACACGTTTCAGTCACTTCAAAATGGCTGCTCGACTGCTCCCACGAGTAGGCGTGGCTTCAGCACATTCAGTGGACACGCCCCCACAGTCCTGGAGCTGAGAATCATTTTTACCTGATTTTGACACCTCATTTCATAAACTTGTTGATATTTTTAATCATTCAAATTTAGCTGGGTGGTTAATAACACTTTCTTCTTTGGTCTGACAAACTCAGAACACACATGTATTCTTACTTTACATGGACTGCACTGAACATCATGCTGTCCTACTGTTTTACTCGACATACTGCTTTATGTCACTGAAAATCATTGAGCAGGTAGAAATGCAGAAGCTACATCAGCCTTTTTACTATTTCAGTTTTCATTGTAGTTTAGCATATTTCCAAACAAACGAACATGAGGTAACTGGCACAGGCAACCTTGGACTTTCAGGGGACTCTGAGGGTCTTCGGTGCTGAGACAGTTGCCTGCGTCCCCTGGGTGATAGTCCGGCCTCTGTGTAGACTACTCCACAGTGATGCTGACAGAGAGTGAAGCAGAGCAGGTTAAGCTTCAGTCTGGCTTGGTGCTGCTGAGTGAGGCTGTTGGATGGAGCTGGGTGGAGTACTTCAGAGGGACGTCCAGACCCACCACAGGACCCACCACACTGAGCCACGACAACACGTAGTTCACCGGTCTGCCCAGACACACACATACACAGTAGGTACTATGGACAGATCCAACTTAAAACTACTGTTACATGGTTACATGGAACTTTTTCAGTGAATTGGAGAGAAGAAATCCAGCAGGACACAAGGAACAGCTTCATGTGTAACAGATAAGTGATCGTACCTGTGTTGGTCCTGAGCCGCCTGCAGCACAGGCCTCATGAACTCCTCTGTCCTGCAGGGATGGAGCATGAAGAAAGGTTGACCCAGCAGGGGATGCTCCTGACACACACACACACACACACACACACAGAAGATCTCAGTAGAGCTTAAGGATGCAGTTATAAAGATGAGGTTAAAGCTGATTGGCTGCATCGTTCCTGGTTTTACCTGCAGAGTGATTGTATTCAAAGGACTATTCTGAAGTCGGAGCCTGAAGTTTGGATGAACAGAGCTCCACACCTCCTCTAATGACAGGCTCTTCCCCTCTGACACAGGAAAAAAAACACACAACAGTGTATTTTTCAGAAGAAATCAATGAGAATGTTTGAGTCTTGGTTCTGTATAACACAGCTTTAAAAATGCATCAGTAACTCCTGTGAACTCATTGCTGCTGGTGCTTTTATTTTGTAGGTTTCCCTCCTAGTTTACTGTTTAAGACACACTAAACTGAAAGTCATTATTGAATGCTCTAATAAAATCAGGGACTGTACTCCTACTCCCATGTCAAAGTGTCTTTCAGCAGCATACTGAGCCCCAAGTTGCTTGTCAGTGAATGAATGTATGCCACTATGAGTGCTATGGACCGGAAGTGCGGTACTACTCCTGCCATCAGTGTGTGCGTGTGTGAATGGGTGAATGTGACAGAAAAATTCATCTTGTGTTGCTATTAATAACTTAAAGCCCATTTGTGTTTATTTTACAAAGGCTGATTGTCACGAACATGCCAGATGTTTACTTTTTTCTTGTAGTAATATGAAACAAATCCCTTTTTAGAGTTATTGCTGTTATTACAATCATCTTTAGAATTATCCAGTTAAACTGGAGGTGAGATTACGTGTTATCGTTCACCTGCTGTCAGCACCACACAAAATCATAGATTATAGAGGTCTATGGTCCCTTGCTTGGCAGCAGTTAAGCAGTCAAAAGTCATTTAGTTGAATCATAACTCACAAACCCTCACCATCTACATCGGACCACACCATCTGAAAGTATTCAATAGATCATATACTCTATGTCCACAGTGAAAAATACATGCTTAGAGAAGCTGTGTGTGTGTGTGTGTGTGTGTGTAGTGATGGTCTTACATGTAACTAACCCAGAGTGGAGGCTCTGAAATAGAGCACAGGAGTACAATAGCTGCAAGAGTACACGATGTGATACTCGTACTGAAGCACCTGGCTGCTGCCTTCAGACACCGTACAGGCACCTTCATCTTCACCTTCATCTTCTTCATCATCTATGTCACCTTCGATGCTGTCAGCATCAACTGGGGCAACAAGACCAGACTGTGGAGGAAGAGAGGTGGTGTTCAGTAAAGACAGAAGAAAAATAAAGCATGTGACAGAAGATGAATGTTTCACCTGATCCAGCCCCGTGTGACAGGGAGTGTGTGGCTCTGATTCTGAACTTGATCCTTCATGGTCCCACACGGGCCTCGAGTCAGTGACAACTGACCTGAGAGCAGTCTTCCTCAGGTAGCCCTCCTCTGAACCCTGACCCCAGAACCCAGACCAGAAACTACCATTAGCAACGTTCATTGGCCACAGCAGGCTTCCAGGCTCTGTCTCCACTCATGACAGTGACAGCACAGACAGTACAGACAGCACAGATAATACAGACAGTACAGACAGCACAGATAATACAGTCAGTACAGACAGCACAGACAGACAGCACAGACAGCACAGATAATACAGTCAGTACAGTCAGTACAGACAGACAGCACAGACTCACCTGGACTGCTTCCCAGCTCCAGCCGTCTTTCAGCTGCTCTGACTGCTGCAGGAGGAGCCGACAGCAGTGATGGAAGTTCTGCTCATCCAGGACACTCGAGCTCATCTCTGCAGGGGAACGAGGGACTTCATCTGAAAGAGTTCACGTGGCTTGTGAAAAATAAATCCAGTGTTTACTTCAGTGACTCTGAGGACAAAGAGTCGTTATAACAGAACTATGGTCATAATTATAATCTGTGCTCACGGTCACAGACTCAGGACCTGCTGCTCGTCTCCTGAAGTGGCTAAACCCACGTGACACATGCAGTACCTGTCTGTTCTAAAGCGCAGACTCTCTGCTTACCTCTACCTGTACATACTGCTCTGTGTGCTGTATAAACACACAGATATTTACTGCTGATGCGTATTAATATTCCATCTGATCACAGTGTCTTCATACACTGTTCGGTGGTCTGATCATGTGATCATGTTACCGTCACATGTTACAAAGCTTGCATAACAAACTTAGATATTCGAAATGAACACACACACACACACACACACACACACACACACACTTTCTCTCTCTGATCTTTACTTACTGCTCGAAGCTTGTAGGCAACGTTTCTGTTCCGGGTCGTGAGACCACGTGACTGCCACTGCCCCCGTTTAAAGCTATCGTGATATGATACTCTTATTAATGTTTGATCTGTCAAACAGCCCGTTCATACCGACCGTCTGACTTTAAAACGTCTCATCTTATGACGTGGCTTTTATTCAAACGTCGTTGGCGTAGTTCATTTAATCTTTAAACTGGCAGTGAATCGTGCTGTTTGTCTTTTCAACCGCTAGATGGCAGCAAACACAACAGAACCGCTGCAGCATGAAGCCGTCAACACGCTGCAGAACAAACAGTACAGCGCCACTGTCTGCGAGAACCAATCACAATATTAGAATCACAATCAGATTTGTTGACATGCATACAAGTATGGCCATACGTAGAAGGATATTTTATTTTGTTGCTTTCAGTGTTACACACAGTTACAATAAGACCTGTGTGCAACAAGGACAATAACACTGAACAGAGATATGCAAGGTCTGTGTAGATTAAAATATACATGCATAAGTCTATCCATTATAAATATTAGAGCAGTAACTAATAGCTACTCCAGGTACTTCCTCCAGAAGTGAGAACCTGGGTGAAGAAGCATGAGCTGGCACCCTGACCAACAGTCCCAGCCCACAAGGAGAGAGTATAGCCAGGAGGTTCTGGGTACCACCACCAGCACTCCCCCCAAACCAACGATGAGCCTCTGGTAAGGAATCTGTGTGTTTTTTTCTGGCAGCAGCCAGGCCACAAGGCTTCTGTGTGTCCCATACAGAAAGCAAAGATCACAGGCACCTACTATGCACCCTGTTCAGAGGAGGGGCCCATTGAGAATAAGAAAGTGTGACTCCAATGTCATAGAACTGTCATGTAAATGTTCAGCAGGTTACTGCTCTCTTCGACACCAACAGTTTGGTGCCAGTAGGCTGTGTGGACTATGGCAGGCAGACATTATGTGTTCATGAGGATAAGCATCCATATTCCAAAGATGACCTGACAGTTAGCATTGATTTCATCCTTGGAGGGGACTTGCATGAACTTTTGCATTGCATGAAAAAAAGCACCAGAGAAAACAGACTTTAGGGAGGAAAAATTTTCATGTCCTGTGATCACACGAGCCCAAGTGAAAACTACCAACCAACAACCACTCCCATTCTTGGACAGTAGGCTGTGTGAAGGTGGCACTAATGGGCCATGGAAACCCTGTTGCCAACAGCACTTTGAGAAGCAGCTAAGGCAAACAGAACCTTATCTTAAAAGTGTGTTGTCTAATGGAATGTGAGAAGTGCTGCATATATTTCTGTGCTGCAGAGGGAAGATGAAACATTGAAACAATTGTTTGGTAAGGTGAGGGAAGGAGCAAATGGAAGTTGTGTGCAAAGGGAAAGGTCCATTGTTGATAATGATGTGTTGTACACGACTGATGATGAACACATACATCTTGTAATCCCTGCTAGCTGTAGACCACTGATCATGCACCTAGCACCCATAGGCCGGACACCTTGACTGCAACAAGACGTATGCACATCAGTTCATGTTTCTATTGGTCCTCCATGTACACAGACATCCAAAAATATTGCACTACATGCCCCACATGTCAGAAAATATGCTCTATTGAACTGTTATATTTCTGGGAGATACAGGGACCACTGGACCAGTTCTGAAAGGGCTGAGATTGTCCTTCCACCATTTAAAGTGACAGAGGGGTGGTGCAGTTTGTGCTGGAGAGATACCAGTAAGGAGGCCAAGGTCAACCTGCAGGAGGCCCAACACACCTGACACCATGAACTCCAGCCTGGCCAAAAAGTTCCTGTTGCTGCTCCCTTCCTACAACTGCAAGCTTTTGTCAAAATGGCAAGAGCCATCCCTCATCATCCCTAGATGGGTCCAGTAACTCAGAAGGTACATCACTCTGGCAAAACAAAACAGACCTATCATGTCAAAAAGAGTGGAAGGAGCTTGCTATCCAGGCTCCAGAAAACAGCGAGCTGCACAGCTCATTCAGATCTTCCAGGAGGTTCCTTCCCTCTCTTTGACAGTCGTATCAACAGTCGTTCATCTTCTTACCTTCTGGTGATGTACGCTGCTATTTGATTTTTCTTTAGTCCTGAATGATGTTAAGTTTAGTTACGCAATAAAGAACATGGTCACAATCATACGCACACAAACACAAATGAATAAATGTGCATATTAATAGGCTACATACATGAGCTGCCATATTATGTGCTAGAAATGGAATATAATATGTTTAATTGTTTTTATTAGTGTTTAATCATCTGAAAATAATAATGATATGATTGTGGTACCCAAGAATGAGTCTTTTATTACTGCAGTCTGATAGCGCCTTTCATGACCACCGTAGTTTCTACTAAATCCTACACACTGGCTTTTTTAGGCAATACAAGTGAAAGTAGTTTCTTATCTTTTTTTTTTTTTTTTTTTTTTTAAACTGATTCCAAGATATGGCAGATGCCATACTCTTTGGAAATAAAGCTAAATTAAATGTGCCATCATTCTGTGACTCTCACCTAAAGAAATGAAAACACATCTTTGGCAAGAGATGGCAAAAGAAGCCATTTATTGAAATAATCAAAAAAAAAAAAAAAACTAAACATGAACATGTTTTTCTTTTCAATCAAGCAAAATATAACAGTTTCCACGTCGAAAAACAGTCAACACTAAGTCTCTGAAACAATCCTGCCCGTTTTGATCAGGCAGTTCTGTACCGAGGGCAGAGAACGAAACAGCAGTTTTTTGTTCAGAATCTTTTGTAACACATAAACCTGCAGACAGAGAGAAACTGAAATCCAACACATTGCTTTTTTTTTTAAATCAAATATAGGCCTATACATTTTTCTTACAGCATTTACACATAGAAGAAATAAAAGAAAACAAAGCAATTACCACAGAAGAACTCTATCTGTCAATTCAAAGATTAAAACAAACAGAAAAAAAACACACCATGTAGACAGAAGTGAAACTGAAGCATGATGATGCTGCCTGAACAGTACAATATTGTCTTTGTTAATGCTGACAGTAAGAAGCAATGGGGTTTCCTGGGTTCCAAAGGGGAGATCACTGGGAAGACAACATGGGAATGATGGATCAGGGATTGGACAGGAACATGCTAAGCACAGCCCTGAGCACAGAGCAAGGAGATGGGCAAGGGTGTTTCTCCCAACTGGGTTCACTTCACTTCCACTAGTCAAATTTAGAAAGAAGGAAAGCATCAAAACATGAAATCATGCACGTTTGCTCTCATTTAAGCTAGCCAGCTTCATGAGCAGGTCAGTGATCACTGTGTTTTTATTACATGTCAAGGCCCGATGGAAACCATCCTGAGACTTTTTCAAAAGTGGAATAATGACTGAATGTGAATCTCATGAATGTTCCAATAGGAAATGATTTTAAAGGAGATCTTTGGATGCCTTCACATCCATCTTGATACAGTTATCACTTATTATTCCTCCTGTCAGTACTGGCAATGAGATGATAAAAATGACACTGAACAAAATACAATCCACAATCCTCTCTTAGTTAAAAGGAAACTTTGGTGATCTGGTGGTCAGAGCAGGTAACACAATCTGATTGGTCATGAAATATGGTATAACACCAGCTCAAGAAACTCAGATCAAACCATCGACCCAGGTGTCTAAACATTACCAATATAAATGTGAAGAAAATCCATATTTGAGCTGCATTCCCTGCAGTGCATAAAAATGATGGTAAATGTTGTTGTGCCTTTCCAATGACGTGCACCTGAAATGTTATGGTTTGTAAAACATAGTGGAAAACGAGGTAGAGCCTGGAACCTAGAACTGACAGGTTCTTAAAGGTTCATGTCATGCGAAGCTCCGGGTTACAGGTCAGTAACTTCCCATAGTGGAAAAGAAAAAGGCCTGATGGGATAACGGTGCACACTTTCAGACAGTCTCTCCTCAAAGGCATTCATTGGTTGTGCAGATAAAAAGTCATCATGTGATGAATGAAACTAGTTTAAAGAGAAGTTCTAAGCCTTCCTGCTTTCAGAAGTCCAAACAACTGACCAATCACTGTGGCTTGACAGTTGGATTGTCTGTTATGGGGGAGTTAAAAAAGAAAAACTGTTCAACTGTTTGAATTGGTGGCAGACACTGCTAGAGGACTTTGTTTGAAGCATACTGAGGTCTTAACTAACCTATCCTCTAATCTCTTTTTAAAGAGGTCTAGTATTGCAGGCCCACAATGACATTTCAAAGAGTTTGATCACTTTTGGTTTCGTGGTGAGTTTTGACTTGCATCAAACTAATACAGTTTCCGGCTAAATGGAAACAATAAGCCTATATCTACAGACTCTGGCAAGATTTGGCTCATCAATCTGTCCTAATTAAAGAAACTACAGTTGCCTCACACATTGATGCTTCCATACCAATATCACCAAAGTTGCATTTTGTCTGATTCAGCATATTGTGTGAGGAAATGAAGCAAGTCCAGAAGGGCTGTTGCTGTTGTTGGACATGCTGAAGCAGACCTGCAGCACAAATTTAAAGTCGAGGTGAAGGGAAGGGTTGCAGGGCAGACAGACACACTGACAGTTGGTTGACACTGACTGAGGCGCTGCATTCACACCGATATGGCTTCAGGCCTTGAGACATGTCAGCAGTGTGCAGACATGTAGACAGATGACAAGGATAAGGGTGGAGGTGAGCTCGGTAATGAATCCCCCTTCATTATCAGATAACACACGAGGGTAAAGCAACAGCTTCCTCCCTGTGCCTGGTTTCGAGGACAGACAGGGCAGTGGAGAGAGAAAGCAGAGATGAGGGCATTAACAAGGTGTTCATCATTTACACAGCCTAAATCTTCTGTGTGTGGTTGTAGGGTGCGATCTGCAGTACAAGCAACTCCAAACACCCTAAATCTTAAGTGGCATTTGGAGAGAACACTGACACACAATGACCACGATCTCCCTCCTGTATTCCTATATACTGTTCTTCTATATGTGCTGTGATAGTGAAGATAGCTTCATTAGTATTGCTTTTAGTGTAGGTTTATAGTGCCTGGTGGTCTATATGATCACAGAATTTTAATCAATTGATTTTAAAGAAGAGTTTTGGTGTCCTGTAATGTTTCCGCTGGAAGATTCTTGAGGCGTTGTACATTTGAATCCCAGATTTCCAGAGATCGAAGCCCACTTTTATGCTTGTCAAACTCGCGACTCGTGACGTACTCAGGGATTTTCTGGCTCTTTAACCTTTGAAGTGTTGCACAGATTTGTATGTGGATGAGGATTTCACTGAGTAACAAGTGAAGAAGTGATGGTAATGTGTGTATTTGTTTGTAGTTTAGGTTCCTTCGTTGCAAAAGATGTAGTTTAGGTAATTTGGTTCACATGAAATCATGTTGACTGATTGTTGCTGTTTTTCTGATTTTATCATCATCAGCATGGACCGAGGAAAATAAAATTTCAATTGACATCAGATCATGCTGCATTTACTGAACATGGTGCATGTATTTATTTCATAATATGCACCATTAGTTGAGGCTGCAACTGAACCTTAATATTATGATATTCCTGTTTTGAACAGGAAGAGACACATATCCACAAATATTTATATATATTCCAATAATTTGAATTATTTGTCTGGTAAAAAATTATGTCCGATTCACTTTTTCATCTGCAGCCACCTTGGCCCACATTCCATACCTTTTTCAGTATGATAGCTTCTATTGTGTCTGAGCAAAAGCCATCGGCTCACAGAAGCGCCCTCCTTCCTGTGTTTAATGGGATCATATCTCCAGTCACCACTTCTGATATGAGCCGGCTGATATTCTCTGCTCTGGTAGCATCACAACAACATTTGCCAACAATGCTAATGTTGCAAACGAGGTGATGAGAGTTTACCATTTTCTACTTGTGCTTAATGTCAATTACTAAACTGGTTCTACAGTTTAATGTTTCATAGGATGCCATTCTGTAATGTTGTGAAGCCCTTAAATGATACAGATGGCTGTACATGCAGAGCCAGATATGAGTATTTGATACATTAAATGAAATACTAATGCCCTAATGAATACTTGAGTAAGAAAATAGACTTTAAGTTGAGAGTTTTGCAAAGTTTCAGTTCACGAGCTTAAAAAAAGACTGGATTGAACAGTTCAACTGAACTCTAAAGGTGTAAAGGCATCCTAAGACACTGTTGTTGAATATTTAGTGCATTACTAATATTATTAGTACATTAGGTTACATTTAACCTCTAAATCTCTGACCAAAAAATCCCCTGAATTACAAGCAGTCAAGATTTGAATATTAAATGTTGGTTGTCGTCAGCGTGGAACAGCCTGTCAATCATCATATCACATTACAGGACACTAAAACTTTCCAGTGAAATGTTTTGCTGGCTAACATGAAAAGGTTGATGACAAATTTGTTAATCAGCATAATGATATGATAGCGTAGCTTTAAAAGATATCATATTTTATATCATATGTGTAACTGTCCATGTCACTGTGTCAATGTCCTGTTCCCTTCATCATTTCAGGCCTTTACAATATCTAGCTTAACAAGTTCCTCAACATTTCGCAATGTCATAGTTAACACCTTGATGCAATAATAACCTCATCTTTGCGACCCATAAAGTTAGTGCGGCAATTGATCTTCTATCCTTCGGCGGTCAACTATAACAAATATCAAAAAGCTTCACTGAGCTGACCTTGATGTGGTCGCACAGCGTTAGCATCACTGACTCTCCAAAGTGATTTCTAATATTTGACAGACAGAGTTCAGTATCTGTTTTGCAAAGATGTCAGGACCTTGTTCAAAGTTTGTTTTAAACTCAAACATCAACACTGTGACAAAGGCCTTTTTCAAAGTTCTACATTTTGACTTGCCGTTGCTGGAACCAACAATGGTTCAATGGTGCCTTTTAGCCAACATGAACTGCGGCAAAAGCCTGGAGCTAGCACACCTAAACACTGTATGACTGATAATTACACTCAAGTGAACACTTTGGGGACGAGAATGGAGGATTACTTTGTTTTGTTTAGCCCTGACAGATCAGCGAGTTTCAGTTTACAGAAATGGTATCAGTCACTGTGAGGAGTTAATATTATCAGTTGGGGAAGTCATTTTTTATTTGAAATTCAAAGTACTGCTCAATCATGGGAATCAATCATTTGATCTGTAATCAATTGAAAATGTACAAAGTGCAACAGGCTGTGTCTTATAGTCCAGCAGGCAAATTTGTTCATTACACCCTGATCTGTCAGTAAACTTGTTGCTCTCTTTGCCAACACAAGCAACCTGCTGACAGGACAGCTGCTTCTGAGGACAGAGATAGCAGAGCAGAGGTTGGTGACTGTGTGAAGTGAACACAAGTAATATTGAAGTGTTCTGTTTGTTCACATCTCACTTTCATTGAAGATTCCTAGTCAGTTATTATTTCTCTAAGTAATATGCAAATATTTGTACAGATGTAGCGAGGTAGCTAGCAAGCTATACAGGAACACTGCAGAAACACCTGTGAATGAGCGTATTGGGGGTGATGATTCAGAGGTCTGCACCTAAATGGAATGTGAGTCAAACCTGTTGGACAAGTCAAAATGTTCTCTGTGAGAAAGGCCTATAAACCTTTGTAATGAGGTGGTCACTTTATGGGTCCTTGGACAATCGTAGTGCATTTCGCTCTTGTTGCTCAAGCAGACTGACAGACTGTGTCGGTCAGAAGAATACAGTGTCCATAGAGAAACATTTAATTAATGAGTTCATGTCCCATGTTTGTTTGTTTGTCTCCGTTTTGTTCAGACGACCGTCCAGCTTTTATTCCTTTATGTTCTCAGTGTTCATGTTGAACTAAACCAGAATCCTTTTTCTCATTTCTTCATTATTAAACATTTCTGCTGTTTTCTTACCTAGTTTGTGTTACACTTATCAGAATTTCTCTTCCATCCATTCATTCATCCATTTCTACATTTTAACAAACTTTAAGTTCAGCCCCAACATCACAGTATCTAAACCCGGGAGCCAATTCTCGAACATGGGGCAGTTTGTAGATAGATTACAGCATTACATCCAATCCACTTGTCCTAAACATGTGAGACTTTCTGTGTCTCTCTCGCCTGTTTGATGCTGTACAGCCACTTAATGACTCTTGCATTTCGTTCCACAGCTGAGATGCCATATGGAACCCGCTCCCCGGCCTCCTCTTCCTCGTCCTCATCTGCGTCTGACAGTCCATCATTGGAGGACCGCCGTGACCGGTCGCAGTCGGAGGAGATCATAGAAGCTGATCGGAAGTTGAGGCTGACGATGTCCGAGTTGGCCCGTGCAAAGTTTTCTGGACCAACTGCCTCCAGCTCTTCAGGGTCAAGGCCGCAGTAGTTAAAAAAGCGTTCAACATCAGCTCCAGCCCGGGCATACCGGTCTGACAGGTCTGATTTAGATCTATGTAGGGAGGAGCGACGTGCCACGGATGAACCAAGCTCAAGCTCCAGGTTGGGGTCGGCTGAAGTATTGGAAGAGTCCCCGAAATCACAAGGTAGTGACTGAGGGGTGGTGTTGTTGCAGGGCGACGGGGATGGAGTTGGACGAGGGGGAGGCAGTGACAAGGAAAGTGCGGGAGGAGGGAGGGAGGCTGGGTTGGGTTTTGGAGGAAGGGGTGGAGCTGAGGAGCTGCTGGATCGGGCTGCACGGAGTGGCTTGCCATTACACAGTCGCAGGAGGTCGGACGAGGAGTGGGATGTGAGCAGAGGCGGTAGCGGGGAGCGAGATCGTTCCATAACTAATCCTTCACCTCCTCTCTCATCCAGGACTCGTCTGCTGAGATTGAGGTTTCCTCCCTGTTGAGGACTGCGGCGTCCCCCGCTGTTGATTGGAGGGACCTTCAGGGAATGGGAGAAGGATCGGAGGGAGTGTGAGGTGCTAGGACTGGGAGCCGAGTCTGCTGGTTGCTCATTGAGTGTCATTGTAGATCGGTAGGTTAACGGCATCCTGAGTGCAAAAAACAGAAAGAAAGCATAAAACAATCCTTCATTGTTCCCCTAGAGGAGATATTCAGGTGTTACAGCAGCACAAGCACAGAATAAGTACAGATAAATAATGAAACTTAAAGAGAATAAATAATTAAATGGGTTTAAAATAGGAAAACAATTAAATAGTAACTATAGAAGAACATTTAGTGCATCACTGCAATGCAGTAAAATATGGCAGGTAGACACAATGATCAAAGTGTGTGGTGATGATGATGATCCAGAGAATGTGGACAAAAAGCCAGCTGAATTTGCATACTTGTGGACACGAAGAGGACCTACACTCCCATCTGGGCTTTCGTGACTACCCCACAACCACTGCTACCGCCCTCATAGCTCTGCTGGACTGTGTGTTGGACAATGTTTAAATAGCTTGGTAACACACATCCAGGGTCATTCGAAACCTTTGAGTGTCCACCGATGGTCCAGATGGTGGTTCAGAGACATACTTTAAACAACCACTACCTTACCCTGAAACCCCACGGGGCACATCACGCCGCGGCTGCGACGCTGTTTTGGTTCATCCTGCACGCAACTTCAAACCCACCGGGAGTGTTTAGTCGGCCAGACTCTGTTTACTTGCTCAGATTTGGTAATTTTCCTGGTTTATGTGCTTCTAAATATGCTTCTACATGTGTAAATATGCTATGCAGTTAATTAGTTTGTCTTTTGTCTGTTTTTACGACTGGCAGTTTGCATGGGGTATTTTATTTTGAAAATCCACTGGGTTCTCTATGCTGTTTCTGTGTCTGGCTTCCTGTCAGCTCGAGATACTCTGCGTAAATTGACGCAGGCGTCTGTCAAAAATAGATCAGCTGCGTATTTCACACGGAGCCAAGCGGAGGCCTGCTTCTGGGATGCTTCTCAACCGGACTGCGGCGGGGTTTGATACATTGACTACAGTACAACGGCTGTACATAAAACTCATAAATGTGGATATGTATTAAATTGCTATATTACATCACACGGCCCAAATCTACAATTCATCACATCTTGATGTGATGTCATAACCATTTTTAGGTTATGACTAGAAATCCAATTCTATTGTGATAATGTGTTAATTATCTTAAAGGCTCACCTGTAAATTACCCTGTAACTATATAGTTAGTGATTAACTAGCATGAATGATACATAACAAGCAAATCATGTTCAAACTGCATAACCCCTGTATCAGAGGAGATGTATTCATTTACCCCGATGGTGTCCAACTTCTGGGCATTCCTCCTGATGACCTCATCAGCACAGCACTCTTAGCTCCACCTCCCAGTCCTTCTGCCCCTGGAGAGGACGATGAGTTCAGCAGATTTTTTAGGATCTCCAGGTTTAAGTTCTCTCGTTTGCTGCCACCGCTGCTCGTCGCACACGTGTCTGACTTGGCATTGTTATTGGATGCTTTGAAAGGCATCCCTCCTCCATTTCCTCCTCCGCCGACCCCGGAGCCTCTCTTAGACAGGAGGGCGTGGCCGACGGGGGGCTTAGCCAGCACGGGTGGTTTGATTGGCTCTTGTTTGGCGTTGATAACTTCCTGACTCTTGACATACTTGGCCTTGTCCGCTTCTAGTCTCTCGACAGCACTGAGACGCTTCGGGTTAGGTTCCACCTGAGACACAGAGGAATGAAAACAATGCAAGTTAATGATCTAGTCTTACTTAAACCTGCAAGTCTTTGGACAATGGACATTGAATCATGTAACAGTACCTGTCTCCTGAAGTAGTCAGGGCCCTTGTTGAGGATGCGGAGGGGCACGGTAGAACTGAAGGGTGTCGCGGGTCCGGCGGCCTTGCTATCTGGCAGGGCAGGAGCCAGTGTCTCTGTCGGCATGGCAACAAGGCGACTGGGGTGGCCGGCCGTGGTGGCAGCGGGTGCGGGGGGGTTGACAGAGGGCGGGGGCACCACAGGACCCCCAAAACATGAAGACACAAGGTGGAAGGAGAGAAAGTCTAGAAAGAGAGAAACCCACGGGCCCTCATCATTGCCTGTGGGAGCCTGTGGGACTGAGCCAGATGACGTGCTGACGTGCTGCTGAAGGGCTCTATTCAAACACACTGCTGCATCACCTGAGCCGGACGAGCTCTGTGGGCAACTCCACAGCCAAAACTGATTTCACTGTTTCTTTACTGCGAGGTCTGCACTGGTTTGTGGCGTCTAGGTTCCACTGACCTATTCATCAAGCAAGATGGACAGATAGATGGATAGAAAGAGAGAGAATGAGTGCAGTGCCAGAATGGAAAGAGGGTGATGAGTGTATTTCAGTGCAGTGGTGTGGATGAGTGCTTCCACAGGGCCCAAGGAAAAGCAAACGATGTTGGGAAAGGAAAGCCCCAGCGCCTCTCCTCCACTCTCACTTCAGCTCTCCCTTCAGCCTGCGACACGATCTGAAACAGGCAAAAAAAGAGACAGAGAGAGAGAGAGAAACAGCCAATGCAGTCAGAGATGAGCTGTGACATCACGCACCTAGCAACAATAGCAAGAATAGCTAGGACATCCAAATACAGAGATCACAGTGTGTATGCAGGCAAGGGCACACATAAACACACATTACACACTCACACACACAAAGTGTACACTGTACAGCCCATATCATTCATGACGTGTGTCTGTGTAAAGAAAGCTGTACTGGACACAAAGTACCTGATAATTAAAAAAATGAAAGAATAATTCCTGATGAAATAAACTTTTCATTGACATGTTTGCATGCAGGAGAAATCACAGAACACTGCACTGTGTTCCAGAATCAGCCCACATTCCCACTGGGAGCTTCCCACTTAACCACTCTGTGGTCACTGAGCAGTCCACTGGAGCAGACGGGGCTTCAGTGCTTTGCTCAAGGGCACCTTAGTGTAGTTATTTATTGAGGACAGCAGACTGGACATGAACCAGTACGGAGCAGTTATCTTATATTAGTTAGCTTAAATTAGCTAACGTGACAAGCTGTGCAACCCTGTGTCTTGTATCAAATATGATAACTTTATATGTCAGAGTTTGTGTATTTTTTAACCCCCCTCTGCCTTTATTAAAAACTGAACACACACAAACTTCCTGGAAGAATGGGATTGGGAGTCAGTGATTCCAGTTGAGAAGCCAGATATTATGATGGAGCGCAAAATGGTGACGGAGCTGGACCGAGGTACCAGTCAGAGTGCGGGTCTAACAAAGGTAACATTTTAGTTCTCAGTCAGCCCTACAAAGGTCCTGTGTCTTTTAGTACATGGTCCCTTAACGCCCACTGACAACCAGGTATTTCACAAAGCACCAACAGGCAACAGGTAGAACCAAACACACCAAGTCCAAACCATTTGTGCTACTTCCATTGTCAGTTTCTATAATGTCCTGATGGTGTAAAATGGTTATATGCCAACTATAAAAAAAACAATACAACAATCTAAGCTCAGAGGTCCATTGATTTGCTTTTAGTTGATTGGAGGGTCTTCTATTCATTGAGGGTGGGTCTTGTATTCAGGATGTGCCACAGGTGCTGACTGTGTGTGACTTAGGGTTAGATGTTGACTCCTCGCTGAGTCTGCAGTCTGTCAATATTTTTGTCTATCGTTTCGACTCTGAAGCCTTCATGGTCTTTTGTTCTGACTCTAGCTTCTTACTTTGTGTGAGGAAATTCAGATGTGTCCTTTTGTCCTCTGAGAGTTTGATCAGTATTAATAAATGTTGTGCACAGCATTATTCAACGTTATTAAACCAGATAAGCTCACAGCAGTTCCCCTACACACACACACACACACACACACACACACACACACACACACACACACACACACACAGTGTGGATTATGTAGTTTTTTCTAATCTGCGAATATAAAGCTGTCAATATTGGATTGAGAAACCTGTATGGAATATTAATTATGAATATGTAAACGGCTGGTGATTTGTGTAGGTATGTGTGTGTTTTCTTCTAAAACAATGTGCGTGTGTGTGTTGGACTGATTAGGATCTTCTAATCTGCCATCCAAAACCATCCCTTCTGGAGACAGACCGCACACACACACACACACACACACACACACACACACACGAGGCAGTATTTCATTATCAACAGCTGTGTGTATTACTGAAGGGATCATTACATACTGTCCATAATGGAGGTGCATGAGGTTTTGTTTTAGATACATATATAGATACATATAGTGGGCTTATGGAGACTGACTCTTTTTGGAGCCAGCCTCAACTGGTCGTTTGAGGAACTGCAGTTTTTGGCACTCCTGTGTTGGCTTCATTTCACAGTCACAGCACTGTACAGGCCAAAGGCACTGAAATGAAACAGACTGTGGAGTTATTTTCCTTACCTGACCAGAGCTGACTGAAGGTTTACAAAGAGTGTGTGTTGGTGTGGTGTTGAGTTCTGTGCTTAGTCACAGTGATGGCGTGCACAGATTTCACAAATTATTTCACCTTCTATTGCAAAGCTGATTATTAAACATACTACAAGTTCTGAGTAACGAAACAGTGTCAATTTAACATTTAATGTAATTTAAGATTCTTACTACAAAATCAGATTGAAAGTTGGTGTGTCACTAAACAATGACAGTAGCTGCTTGAGGTTTTGTCTGTACTGAAGATTGTGCACTGTGTGCATGCTGGTTTGGTGCTGCACTGTGCTCTCCCTTAGCTCTGCCTTTTTTGTTTCTTCTAACATCA
Organism: Larimichthys crocea; assembly: GCF_000972845.2. Lineage (NCBI taxonomy): Eukaryota > Metazoa > Chordata > Actinopteri > Sciaenidae > Larimichthys > Larimichthys crocea. Next base: position 513,482 of record NC_040012.1, read on the forward strand.
TTACAAAAATTAATATTTGCCATTTGTGAACTAATTCAGGATGATAGAAGATGAGAAATAGGAATTTTTTTTACCCTCTTCTCTGCTGTAAGCACACTTTGTTGTTTTTTAGGCCTGAAGCATGTGGTGTGCAGCATTGGAGAACATTTTAAGGATCTGTGAGAGTAATGTATTATGTGATTACTCTGTGGTTCCAGTACTGAACAGGGCCATATGTTTCTGTTTTACCATGAACACACACAAACACACACACACACACACAGACTAAGGACTGAAGCACTGATTTCATTTGGATTAGGAACATGTGTCCTGCTCATTTCCTGCAGAACACAGTATCAGACAAAGAAAAGAGAGAAAGGCGGAGAGAATGTGGACAAACAAAATATCCTGCAGACATTTTCTATCTCTTCTTCCTTCTCTGTACTCTGTAACCTGGACTTTCACAAACTGAGCTGAACCCACTTTGAGTGTGCCGTGCCCAAGCAGACACGAAAAAAACACTGCCCAGGATTAGTCTGCGTTTCTCCTGCTTTAAAAATCAAAGCAAGAAATCAGCTGACACACACACACACACACACACACACACACACACACACATAAACACATGATAGTCATGAGAAAGAGAGACAGTGGGTTCCAGTGCAAGATGCCTGCAGGCCTATTCTCTCCCAGAGAACACTTGGCTCTTGTTCATTTCTGGCTTTATGAATTGTTATGTCTTATTATTCTGTTTACCAGAAATCAGATGTGGGCTGCAGGAGAGCTGAGACGGGGTCACAAAGTACACACACTGGGGGTATTTGGATTGTTTTAATCCTTAAAGCCTCCTTGTGTCCTCTAGGTGTTTCTGTGTGTGTAGAACTCAGAGAAAATTGAAAGAATCTGGGTTGTATGTGTTGTTTGTTTGTGATCCGTTCACTGAGTGTTGTCAGGTCAGATCCTGGGAGGGTAGTGCATGGATCTAGCCACCATGGGGGTTGTGGAGATTTCCTGCAGGCCATGGCGGTTCTTTCCATGCATCTCTCATGCATATTTACTGGTTGTCTTCCTCGACCACTTCTCGCCTTCGAGTGGCGGTCAGTGAAACTCAACTGACCGCATCGTGTAGTGTTTCACCGTTTACAGACGTCTGTAACACACTGTGTGTTGAATCAAATCTCAGTGTATCAAAATAACACAATTTTTCCAGAGTCAGCATCTAGAAATTGTGTACGATGTCATTTCAGTGTCCCTTCCTCCTTGTTTTAGGTCTCTCTCCTATGTATCACCTCTAGGCAGAAAGCCAAGACACAAGAAAACACACACACACACACACACACACACACACACACACACACACACTAACCCTCTAGCTCTTTCTATTTCCTGTATTGGCAGCATGTTGAGCGGAGCCAGCAGAGTACTGCTAGGAAACCAACCACACACTGAGCAGCAGGAGCCAGTGCACCGGCATTCACTCAGTGTTCCTTTTAAAGGTTTGCATTGATAATGACCTGAGCAAGAGCTAATACTGATTTACACCAGTCTGAACCAGATGCTGTTATATTAGACAGTTGCACTGATACAGACATCAGTGTTGTAGTTCTTGGAATTGACTGCACTTTTGACCTTGTCTTGGTCTCAGACATAGAGAGTTCCATTTCCTGTCAACACCCCAACTGTAATATTACTAAATTGTCTATGAATTGTGTGATTTATTTAACATCATTACTGTTATTGGATCTGAAACTTCAAATGCAACAAATGACTTCTATTTTGAAATCTTTGTTACATCTAACGGCTGTCACCCCCTCACACTCCAAATAAGCCTTTGTGGGAGACAGAAGAAGCAGCTGTGGCTTTCTGGGAGATGTCAGACAAATCATTTGTACTGAAAAATGTCTTCCTACACGGCAGCATGAAAATCCTGCTGAGACGGCTGGGACCACGTTATACTTCTGCACTTAGAGAGGAAGCACAAAGACAAACAGGCTAACGCTGTGTCTCAGTTCAGATACTTCAATGTCTGTGACATATACTGTGCATACAGTGAGGGCAGGGCAGGCTGTGGCTAAGGAGATAGAGCGGGTCAGTAGGTTGTTCACTAATCAGATGATCAGTAGTTCGATTCCCGGCTCCTCCTCCAGTCTGCACGTCCAAGTGTCCTTAGGCACCATCTAAGGGTAGGGTTGCAAAGGGTTGCAAAGGGTCTTCGTCAGTGGCAACACCAATTTTACTTAAAAAACAAACGTCGTTGTTTCAAACTAACTTGTACAAATACATTGCAGTTTATAAAAATAATAATAAAAAAAAAGGCCGCAGTATTGCGATAATACCCGGAACCGCGATACTTTGTCTGGTACAGTATCGTGGTTACTCATTTTAGTATCGTGACAACTCTAATTGTATATAGATATATATAGATATATATGTTACATAAGTACAGTCCATTTACCATTTACAGAGTTGTCTCGATTCAAATCCAGCTGTGCACTTATTAAAAACATTGTAACGGTGTCACTGGGCTGCGTCATGTGGTCTCTTCACGTTAACAGTACTGGTCGAAGCCTTCTTCACAGCAGACGTTTTGCGTGTAAAGCACACATGTTACTAATAACATTAACGAGACTCTGTTCCATTTAAGTGTACCAGGAGACTGGAACTGGCTCACCTAAACAGAATGCAACCATTAGTGATGTTATTAGTGACACCTGTTGTTTTTGTGCTGTGAAGAAGGTCTCAGGATAAATATTTCAGCTTCAGCTGATGAAACAGAGTTTCCATTACACTGTTGATCCACTGCCAAGTTGAATTGTCTATATATTGATCACAAGTCAGACTGATGATAATCTGATCTGTTTTAAGTGTTGTATCAGGAAGGAAAAGTTCATATACTGTAAACGGTGCCACCTCCCCATCACACATCAGTTCATGCCTGGAGACACTGAACAGTTCATGACAGACTGCAGCAATCTGAACCAGAATTCATTTTTCTGCTAAAACCTTTGAATAAGATGTTATCATTAATAAAATGCACATTAATGCAAATTTTTTTATTTTTAATTTTTTTTAAATTATGAATGCAAGGAAACAAAGCCAGTCATTTGAGGGAGAAAATGACTCATTATAGATGATCAGATGCTGCACCACATACAAGTCAAATAGTTTAAAAACTGAAAGGTCAAAAACAGGCTGCATCTGTTGTGCAGCAGTCGTTCACACAGTAGGGAAGCACAGTTTTCATCAATATCAATATTAACAAAAATTTAATTTTCAAATTTTGAATGCTTGTTTGTTAACATTAGAATGTTCAGGCAGATATTGATTTGGGAGAATGTCTGACGTCGACAGTTATTTTAACTGTTTTTAAATTACCTATATTTCTTGTTATCCTGTTAAATTTTAGATTTTATATGTTATATGTTGCTTTTTATTTTCTCTTACTGTAACAAAATAATTCTGAATCTTAATCTGATCCTGGATGAGTTGGGCTCTCACACACCTATAACTGAACAAAGTCCATCACCTCAAAGGACCCACAAACAGGATTGTGTTAATACAATATATAAGTTTTGAATACACATAACAAAAATAACAATAAAGTCCACAGAGGGAGCACTGTTGTCTGGTGTTACAGTGAACCTTGACTTCAGACGATGCATGTTCATCATCTCTTGCTTCAAACTCTACAGAGGTCAGTCTCACTGGGTCAGTGGGTATTTACATGAAAACAATGAAACTAGAGGCAGCCACCAAGAACGGTGATTGGTCAGCTCTGCCTGCTTTTTCTTCTGTGGGTGTGAGCGGATGTCACTGACAGTAAAGACGACATGAAAGGTGTTGAAGAATCAGTAATCCGCAGACTGCAGACCTTCTGCTCAGTGCCATCAGTGAACTAAACAGGTGAACACAAGATGAAGCCTCTCTCTGCCACGTCAAACCCTTGAGTGGGGAGGGTGAGCTTTGGAGAGATCTAGACATCTAGACTTCATGTGGTTTTCTGTTGGAACAGTCATTCAAACAGCACAGTCACTCCAAAGACCAGCCTGCACCTGGAACATGCTAATTTTGTTCTCCTATTTACCGACTGTCACAGGTCTTTACTGTAGGTGTGGTGATGTGCTGACAGTATCTGATTCAGTTTATGGAAATGGATGAAATTAAAAACAGACATATTTAGATTGGCACTATATGTAACAGTTACATTCATCCTACCCTATTAATTACTAGAGGACTCACTGAGGTTACAAATCGAAAAGTCAAAAGAAATATTTAATCTTCCTCTTATTCCACTAATTTTATGTAACACTGTAATCTTAATCGGTATTTTAATGGATTTCAGTCTGTTAATACACCGAAACAGGGGAAGCATCTCCACTTTTGTAATTTAAAAAAGTTTTACCAGTTTGGAGTGCTCCTATTGGCCGCTCCTGTGCTTCAAGCTACTGGCCGTTGAAACTGGGCACCTCCCCCTTCTCCTCCAGGTGCTGCAGGTTATCGCTGGGTCTCACAGTTGCTGAGAAACACAAAACACCAAGACAAGACATGAAGAATGAATCATCCGAAGCAAGTGCCAGAATGTCTGTGTAATAATTAGTCAAATTATTGACAGCGTGGAGGCGGCAGCACTTCCTGCACATCAGTGCATCACTGGTGCTGCCTTGAATAAAGAAATGAGAGACAAAGTTTCCAAAGTAGAGAAAATGTTTACGTCTCATCCATGCTGTCTGATATTTAACTATATATTTAACTGACTTCTTTATTTTTGTGTCCAGTGCTGAATCCCTGACATCAGGACTACTGTCAGAGTTGGCGTATAAACCATCTTTTCCCCGGTCTGTGATTAGTGTGCATAACTACACGTGTTCACTGACAGAAACTGATTTCCAGTTTGCAGCTTGCAGGATAAATAATACGAATAATGTACAGGCAGGTGGAGCCACATGAAAGTGGACCACAGCTCAATTGGATTGGCTGATCTCAGGTGAGATTTTATGGTCCAGGTCAACACAAAGAATTCAAATAAAAAAGACTAAAGTGTGTGTGAAGTTGCAAACCTTCCTTCAGCCCTTCACCTGCTCACTCACTACTCTTACTGACTTATTTAATGTCTAGATTTCCTGTTTACCGTGAAGCTTCTCCTGCTTCTAATCCTCATCAAATCCGCTTCTTTCACTTGCTGACATCATCACTTAGCCCTACACTGATTGGTTTTACAGTAATGACTCACTGTACTCACTGTAGTGCATGTGTATGCGAGAGCTCAGTGGTCCAGATGGTCACTCAGTGGGAGCTGGAGTCCTACCAAATGACCTGATACTACAGCCACACACACACACACACACACACACACACACACACACACAGAGCAGTACTTCTGCTTACTGTACATTTGTACAGGAGAGAAAATAAACTACGCACTTTTAACGTCAGCAGCACTGCTTCACATTCTTCTTCCAAAAATATCTATTGATTGTGCAGTTGGTCGCACACACACACAGTAGTTTGGTTTTCCCACTGTTCAAATGTTGACTGCTGTTCCCATGATGTGTGATGATGTCATAAAGCGTGGAGTTTAAGAAAGGTGAGAGAAAACAAAAGAGAGGCGTGTACATCATGGATATACCATTACATATGACTGCTGTGCTTTACCACACACTACTTCACAGACCTGCAACACGTGACATCACTGGAACTAAGCTGTATTCTCCTATAACACGATGACGTTGCTGAAAGTGGGTAAACAAACAGGAGCAGACATATTGGAAACAAGCCAACAGTTGATTGATGATTTAAACCATTTTCTGTTTGGAGGTCAGACAAACAGAAACTGTGACGCATGTTCCAAAGAACTTTACATTCACTTTTATTTTCTCTTCCACCGAGGCTTTTTCCCAACCCGTCTGTCTGCTCATGTTTGTTGACCCATCGGACTTATTTTTAGCCCGGTCGTGTTTCAAGATCTCAAGAATGAGCTTGGTGAGTACATCTGGTGATTATTACTGATTGAAAAAAAAAACAAAAAAAAAAACAGGATGTATCCTTTTAAAGTAAACCACATTCAGCACAGTCACTGTTAGAAAATGTGCCGTGGGAGACAAATTATTCTCCAGCTTTCATACAGACTCAACATGACTGATGTTTTGGACATAAAGATCTGCACTACAATCATAAGGTTTAAAAATTCACTATTATTATTATTATCAGCAGCCACTATCCGGCACTATTCCTGATTAGCTAAAGGTTTGAAAAATTCTTGTCTTGATCAGATGAAAAGGAGCGAGGAGCAGCTACTCTGACATCAGGGTCCTGCACAGTAAAATGTGAAGGATGAAGGGAAGATGAGGAGGCCCAATACACTCCAATGAGCAATTGGGGTTGCAAAATCCCGGGAAGCTGGAAACTTTCCATGGGAATTAACAGGAATTTATGGGAATTAACAGGAGTAAACCAGGAATTTATAAAGTTTAAGGTTGGCTCTTAACAGGGAACTTAAATATAGTTTGGGAAAATATATTTTATCATAATCTTGACTAAAACAACCAGATTCCATGCAGGTCCACTTGAATATCTGCTGTTCCTCAATCACATGCACACAGCACACTGCTTACTGCAGGGCTACTGAGGCCACGCCCCCTACCTGCACAGGTGATTTCTGTACCTGGACCACACTTTAGAGCCCAGAGCACACAGAGCCTGTTAAAGACTCACATGTGAGCTGGTGGACTACATAATATTGTTCAAAAAAATAATTTAAACTTGATAAAGTTCTACTTACAAATAAATCTGTTGAAATGTTAATAATTGTTTGAATTGTTTTATTTTGCATGGCTGCTTATGACAAAACAAAATGTTTAGATTTATGTTTGGATATGATACAGTTTGTTTAAATTACCCACTTATAGTTAATTCACATAATGTGTATAATTCCCATGGAGTTTCTGATTTTTATATTTCCAGCTTAACTTCCTATGGAAAGTTTCCAGAAATGTTCTGCCCCTTTGCAACCCTTTGAGCAACCCTATGAGTTTCACACATTTGTCATTGGTCCAAATCACAGAACAAAGTCAAAACCATTGTGTTGTGCTCCTTATTTGAAACGCTTTGCTTCGATTTGCTGCTGAATTTAAACTTGAAGTCAAATGAACTGTTGAAGAAGGTCAGCAGGATGATCCCTGTTCACTCCTTCTGTGTGCATGTATTAATAGAGAGACTGATCTGAGTCCACAGTGACTGTTTTACAAGCTGTCACCAAAACATGAGAGAAAAGCAGCTGTGTGCGTGAGTGTGTGTGTGATGGGGCTTTTCCACCTCACTGAGTAATGGAGGTCTAGCTCCTCCAGCCTGACTCAGCAGTATTAAACACACGTCATATCACTCCTATAGAACACAGTGTTCTGTTCTGTTATTCAACTTCCTGGACTTCTTTTGTTTTTCAGCTTCATGTTCATTGGCCGAGTCGTGTGCAGAGGACACAAGTGGACCGAGCACAGATAATGTGCCGTCTGCTGATCACCACAGGCTTCACAAAGCACATGTGCAATAGCTTATAAGTCCTTTATGGTCTATAGAGACGAAACAGCAAGGTTGTCATTGCCTCCCCTCTCTCCCTCCGTCCTTCCTCCCTCTCTCCATCATTTCTTACCCTCCCCATCAACTCACCTGAGTCTGTTTTCACTGCGAATCTGTCCCTCCTCTCCTTCTCCTCCCACACATTCTCAGCAGGCACTGAAACAGACAGTCTGTTGCAGAGCAGGGGTTCGACCCATGTGACACGCCAAATACTGAGACTTCTGCCAGATTCTTCTGATGGAGCTGAACGTGCAGTTCATCATGAGGTACCTGACTGTGCTACAGGTTTCAACACACAGCACATGCTACCATGTTCTTGTCCATTCAATCACACTGAACACGAGCCACAGTGGTCCAACTTTACTCCTGCTTTAAAAATATACACAGCCCTCATGGGGCTGGAAGGGTGAGTATGTGTGTGATGCCATGGCCACCTAGTGTAGCAGAGTGAAGGTTGGAGCTACTAATTATAAACTCACAGATGCCAACGAAAAGGCAGAGGAGATTTATGTTTGCAGCCATTTACAGATTCTACTCTGTCTGTCCTCTAAAACACCACTGTAGCTTTTCCTCCATGAACTAACAGATTTCAAACCATGTTGATGCTTCACTGACTCAGAATCAGGTGACTGTTGTCTTTGTCATTTGTACGTCTGTTCTTACACTATGTCATTTTGTGAAGAAGAATTACACAACAGTAATACTTTATGCTCACACACAGGAACTATTTTGGTGAAACTGGATCATATTTTATGGAGAAAATGTTTTCTGTTTTTTCCCTCTGATGTCCTCCCCTAACCCTGAATTGCTGCCAGATATAGCTGCTGTTATCTCAGTCTGTTAGCCAAACACCAGGGAAGAGAAGGTTTTTCCGTGGAATGCTGAGGGGGGTGGAGCAGAGCCAGTGTTGCGCTAGAACCGGAGCTGGACAAGCAATGTACCTGGGCTCAGCAAGATCAATGAGAATGTTATGGAGGAAGCTATGAAGAGAAAAGAAGAGAGTGACTTGCATGAACAACATGTCTGCTCAGGCAGCTGACAGCTGTGTAATTAAACAGGTGGCTGTTTGTATTAAAATGTACATAAAGATGGTCCAAAGCTGGATTAGTGAGTATCTATTCTGACTCCATCAGCCTATGTCCCACTCATCATTATTTTGGTTGGTTATTCTCTGAATGTACTCCTGTGCAGCTCCTGAGTTAGAATCAGATGTCTAATGATCACACATTGAGAGAGGCATACACTCACATACTGAAACACTATAATACTGAGCCACTCAGTACTAGGGATGGGCATTCGAATAAATTTCTTTGATCGATCATCGGGAAAATTAACGATCAATTATCGATTAATCATTATTTTTTTTATATTAAAAGTGCAATAAAAATACAAATACATGTTTTTTCCTCAATTAAATCTTTATTACAAGAAGAACAGTCAACTCTTATGGCAGTTAAGCCCGACGTTCAATGGTTAAACTTAATATGCGGTGCGGCGATCATATTAAACAATAACTTAAACATAATAATACTTTGGTCAAAATGTACTTAAGTTAAAACCGAGTCGAGAAAGACTGGGGAAAGTAAGGGAGAGATTACGTAACAATTAATTACTTAACAAAGCATATAAAAACTAACTAGTAACTCTACATTGGTGATGGACGCCTAACAGTAACTTCAATACAAGCCTACTGATTTTTGTTGATAAAGATAAGCATGTTAACGTGCTCTGGGGTCAGACGTGAATGCAGCCTGGTGACCGTCCGTCCAGCAGCTGAACACACCCGCTCTGAGAGGATTGACGTTGCCGGGATGCACGGATACCTCCGCGCTAACTTGGCCAGCCTGGGGTGCACTGACGTTAACCAGGGTCGGATGCACGTTGTTCAAGTGGTACATCATTGTGTCATCATTGAGTCGTGGACGTGTTGTACTTATACACGGCATCGCAGTGTTTGCAGTGAACTTTGTTATTATTTTATTCAAAATGGTCCAACGCCACACTTCGCCGTGACTTTTTTATGATTAATTTTGAAATCTACGGAAACTCGCAGGTAGCGGAGTATATAGTTTTTCTAAGTCAAATATCACCCCCGGTTGGTAAAATGTTTCATTGCTGCCACACAGTGAAACTCATTGCATTGCTTTAAGACTCACACTATACAGCACCTTTTATTTAATACCAACGTTTGATCGATAAAAAAAATAACGTGATCAACACAATTCTTAACGATCAATTATCGATTATCGATTAATCATGCCCATCCCTACTCAGTACCACAATGCAAAAGAAGCCCTCTGTTTTCTGGGTGTGAACCATAAAGTGCATGAGCTGTGGCCGCATTAAAAAGCCCACTTTTCACCACAACTGTTCAGTCTGAACAGTGAATGCACTGCACTATGGGACCTGCTTGGAGACCACATCAGTCAAAAAAAGAAATCAGCTCAGCCCTTTACTATAGATTTAAGTCTGCAAACGTTCACTTATATAATTTAATCGCAGTTAGACATTCTGACACATCCTGATAACACCGTGAATTAGGTTTAAAAGGTTACAAATTTTTAGTCTTAGTTATTTATCAGCTTCATTTACAACCAATTATTGTTTAATGAGTTTACACTTCTGCTGCCAAAGGAAACTACTTAGTTGTTGTTTCCTTGAGAAGATTTGATTTTGCATGTCTAGTTTTTTGCTCTCTGGTCCCCCTTAAAAGGGCTGCTGTGAACACCATTTGAATCAATCACCAATTTCATTGGTTAGTGAACTAGTAGCATCTAGCGTCAGAATATCTTCCTCAGAATGCCTACATTATTACACTGTTCAGTAGTAACACCCACTGAAGAGCCTTCCATAAGAACTGGCTGCTGACAAAACAGTTGATTACTCATGCAGCTACTTTTGTTCCAGGACTAAATGCAAAATGCTGTTACTAAGTTACTGCTAATGCAAACCAAACATTTCCAACTGCTGCAGCTTCACATGAACACGCTTAACTTGTGATAGACTAGCTGACTTTAACTATTAAGTAGTCACAAGAAATCCAATATGTTTGTCAATGAGATTAGCACTGACCACCAGTTACCAACAAGACGGAGCAGCCACTGTTAGATAAAGAGCCACAGGTGACAAACTGAGGTAACCAACCACTTCCACAGTCTGCAGACTTATGCTTTGTGCAGCAATAAATCAGATCACGGCTGTTCACAGAATGATGGGAAAAGGCTGATTATTGCTGTACGCTGTAGTTTGTTTTGCTGTCCCCAGAATTATGTGACATTACATTAGATGAATACACATTTACCACCAGTAACTACAGGTAATTGTGCAATATGCATCACCTCCAACTCCTGCCAATCATGACTGTGTTCTGCACTTACATTTCCACAGTTCCTCAGTGAGCCCAACAATTACAATTTCTGGACCATTCGAGTTTTGCCTTTGTGAATGCAAATTAGACCAACTGGAAAATTAAAACAATATATCATCCTTGCTTGTGGTTCCATCCAGGAGCTTGACCCTGAGGTGTGAACCCACCCCTTACAATCAGCACCCGTGGTGCCATAAATACAGGGCACTTTAGGACTGTGTAAGCAAAGAGGGTTGAGTCACACATTTACACCACCTACAAATGCACTCTCAAGCAGTGCAAGGGCGTGTGATGGAGCACAATTTAGTGAGTTGCTTGTCTCTGCATCAAATCAAACTGTGTCAAATCTGGATGTGTTCTGATGAATTGTTCAATAAATCTGGTTTAAATGTATTACTCTTTTCAATGTCCTCAAAACATGCACCAAACTATACTCCCTACAAGAAATCTATAACCCGCTAGATAGTGTGTGTGTGTTATCCAGACTGCAGCATAACCATTAGCAGTGGTGGTTGTCTTACTACATGTACTATTTTCACTGGAAGTATTTTTAGGGTCATATGAAGAGCCATCTCTGACGTATTTCTGCAGAAAAGTTGGATTCTTGTCTTGTCTGACCATCCTACATTCTCCCATCAATGTGCAGCTTGCTCCAAATGTTGTGTTCCAAACTTTCAACATGCCTTTTTTCAGTAATAGAGTCTTCTGGGGTGATTGGACCCGGAGGTGGTGGAGGTGACCTGCATTGTCTATTGTTGTCCTTCTGACTACAGTAGTCAGTAGGCAAAGGAAAGGAGACTTTCAGGGAACTTTTCATGGGAAGTTAAGATTGGAAGTTTTGGTAATATTCCAAATCGGAAACACCATGGGAATTATGGAATTTATTTATTATTTATTTATTATGATTTATTTGTAAGTAGAACTTTATCAATTTTATTTATTTATTTTATCAAATTTGAATTTATTTTATATAACATTATTATGTAGTCCACAAGCTCAAATGTGTCTTTAATAGTCTCTGTGTGCTCTGGGCTCTAAAGTGTGGTCCAGGTACAGAAATCACCTGTGCAGGTAGGGGGCGTGGCCTCAGTAACCCTGCAGTAAGCAGTGTGCTGTGTGCATCTGACTGAGCAACAGCAGATATTCAAGTAGATCTGCATGATATCTGGTTGTTTTAGTCAAGATTGTGCTAAAATATATTTTCCCCAACTATATTTAAGTTCCCTGTTAAGGGCCAATATTCAACTTTGTAAATTCACGGTTTATTCCTGTTTATTCCCATAAATTCCTGTTAATTCATTCTCCTGTTAAAATTAATTCTTGTAAAAAGTTCTAACTTTGAACTTAGAGATTAAATTGAGATCTTATGAGGTCCACTACATGGCCAGTTGATGATGGAGTGATTTCCTTTGACTTGTGGATAACTAGTGGCATTACCATGTAGCTCAACACTGTTGTTGCTTAGATCTGGGGAAAACTCACTGCCCTACCAATCATGAGGTGTTTATAGTGTGACAGCTGGGTAATAAATGATTTTCCTTTCTCCAACAGTGGAGGTACTGACCTACCAACATGCAGTAACCCAGCTGATTTTAACAGGAAGGCACAGAGAGGAGAGTTGATCAGTCTGAGGTCAGCGGGTTTAGTGCTTTTTTTCTTTACTTCTTTCAATACTTGTTCTCCTGTCATTCATCTCTATCACATTAATACCAATGCTCTAAGTGTTGTGTGAAAAGCTGCACTGGAAATATGTTTAATTAAATGTGTGAATATCTACTTATGAAAGTGAATGGGACTTCTATCTAAGTCTCTTGCCCAGTTCGTTATCATCTCTAAACTTATTAAAGGCTTTCAGCTCCTCTTGTCTGTGTGTGTGCGTGTTATCAGCATTATTATTACATTTTCATAGAAGTGAAATCCCCACTGCGGCAGAGTGGAACAAGTCAGTCTTTTAATAACAGAGAGAGGCAGAGAATACATGCAGGGAAACATGCAGTAACAGTGAATAAAGAAATAATAAGTATTAGCACTAATGGTAAAAGGTTCAATGGCTGCATTTATATGTAGCTTTTTGTCGACCGACCATTTACACACTCACAGAGCAATGCCAGCGAGCTACTAACGCCGGTCTGACCATCAGGTGCAATTTGGAGTTCATTGTCATTACCGAGGACACTTGGACATGTGGCCAGGAGGAGCTGGGGATCAAATCACCAACCGTGCGATTAGTGGATGACCCTCTCTGCCTCCTGAGCCAGATGACTTGGGTCAAAGTATCAGAATCACTATCAGGTGAGAAAAGGTCAGTTCAGTGCATCTCTGAAGCTGCACCTCGAGCTGCAGAACCAAAAAGAACTGAACTACCCAGTGCTATTCCAATGACAGTGACAGTGAGTCAGCCATGGACACGCTCATTCATTCATTCATTCATTCATTCATTTATTTATTTAATGGGACCATGTACAGTATAAAACATAAACAATTACGATGATAAACAATGTTTATAGCTGGTGTAGCATAAAATAATTGAAATGTATCAATTTAGACCTGAAGTCCATCAACCATCACTGCAATAAAACAGTATGTACAACATGAGTTTTTAATGAAGAAATAGAGGTTATTAAAAAGTTGGGTAAGGTGCTCTTACCCTTTCTGTTTAGTTCTTGAGGGTAACAAGAGTCTCCATCTGCTGAGGTTTATTGGATTGGCTGACAATAACGTGGCTCAACTTTCTCTAAGACCATTAGCCAATAGAAAACTCTAGAAAGCTTTCTCTCTACCTGGAATTCCAAACAGGAAAGTCATATCGCATAACTGAAAAAGACAATCAGCATTGATAACATGTAACATGTCACACCTTTGAAAACACCTTGTGAAAACAATAAATTATATAAACTCTCTTAGCTGTTACAAACAACAGAGTGTGTTACCAATTTAAGTTTTCAAAATCCAGAACTTCATCAATGACAAATCATACAATGAATGGGACTGAACATTAGGGATGATTTTTGCAGAGGTCAGCGCCACTCTGGCTCACTCAGTTAATGGGAAAGTTAATAGGAATTTTCCAATGAATAAAGGTTTATGATACTTAGACTAATCTTCACAAATGAACACTATGTTGATGACTTCAAGTGGAAAGATGATTGCCACAAGGAAACAGATCATTTTCTAAACAACCACTGCAAAATGTCCAACTTTTAATTCAATTGTGAAATGAAAATCTACAGGTTTGTGTTTAGAAAAACTTGACAAAGCTGTGAAGGCAGACTGTTGAGTCAATTTGTTTCATGTGCTCGACAACCTCTGTAGTCTCATTTAGCCATTTGTTAGCAACCACATTTTTTGACAACAGCTTCAAAACTCCTGGTTGGGATATTTACTGACATTTTATGCCACAAAACAAAACAAACATCTCAACAGCTTGTGTTTACCACAGACATTATTTCAGGCATCTTGTCAAAAAACCCATTCACAAAGCCCAACTGAGTCCGTAACAAGGGGGCTGGAGGTGCAAAAATACTGACTCATTTTCATGTTCTAGCACTGGTCATTAAAACGTGAAAGTTGCTCAGACCAGTTTAATTACATAATACAATGACATCGACTAATATTGTCAAATTAGCAGTGCAGTTAAATCACTGTATGGCTTGGCAGCATTATCATCTCTTCATGGTGCATTCTAACCTTGGACCATGACTCTGTCATTGTGTTTTTACTTCATTTCACTCATTCAGGGTCATATAAAAACGTAACATTCTATACTACATACAAATCTGTGGACTTACCACAAGAGCAGTTCCGGGAATTCCACACTTCTATCAAGCATTTGACAATTTGGCGAATGAGGAAGCACAGAATCACGGTACACATCGTTGCCCATGGCAACAGTAGCTCCCCCCCCTTGCCTCACAATGAGCTAAAAGTTAGCCCCCTATTAATGTCTTAACACACCCAACAAGTAAAGTTGGATCTCAGAAATGTTTAGAAATCCGAGATCGCTAAGTCTAAAATACTCCAGACACCAACCCCTGAGCAGCCGTCATGGAGCACTGAAGAAGCACCAGAGCAAAGCCGATGTCTGCCCAGGCTAAGTTTAGCACAGAGCTACAGATCACATCTTCCTGATAGATTTACCCTACTGCCTTAATCACCGCACGAGTCAAGGACAGCTTTTTATTCGCCAGCCTTGAAACTATTTTCAACATACTTTGATAACATTATCTTTTCCATGTTTCTTGTTTGGGATTAGCTTCTGGTCTGAAATTGTCATTGCTTCCTATTTTGAACCAAGAAAGCTGTAGACTGACACCTCCAGAGCAAAGCATGAGGAGGAAAGAGGAGTGGCTCTAAACAAGCATCTTAGTATTTAGACCCGTGGTGAGCCTCAGGGCAGCTTTATGTTAGCTGGAATGCCAGAGAAAGTAGTGCTGAGATGAGTTCAGGGACTAATCTCTAGAAGACAACAATGAAACAAGGAAGAGACAATGCTGCAAAAAAGGCATTATGCAAAAAAAAAACATCTTTCACACTGATGAGTAGGTGAACATAGTATAGATCTGACCAACAGTTTTATAACGCTTGTGAATTAGCGCTGGGCTAGCCAAGCCTATAGCAGGCTGCACATTGCCTTATTGGATAAGATTTTGGTTTAAGGTTGTTTTTTTTCTCATCACAATGAGTAGTCAGTATCTGAAATACTGTGTAATAATAAATGGATCTTTTTTATTTTTTATTCATTTATGAATGCAAATATTGCAGTCATTCTCTGGTTTCAACTTCTTGAAAGTGGGGATTTGCTGTTTTTCTATGTTTGTTGTTAGATGAATCTCTTTGGGTTCTGGACTGTTGGTATTTCCAAATATTGTATAGACTAAATTATTCATGTTAAATAAAAAATAATACTCATATCAACAATAAAGTAATCTTTACTGGATGGCCCACTTTGAGCGCAGCCTAATAATGGAGCCAGGGCAGGGCAAGGTTGCATTAATCCTCAGTCAACCATGACTGGTTGCTTTCCAGACCCCTGCATACCAGCCTAACCATGTTTGGCAAAAAATGAATGGGAAAATTCACCATGTTTATGTGGATGTCAAATTGATGTTGATGGTGGATGTAGTCAACTGGAGCAATGCATTGCACAGTGCATTGAAAGCTCAGTTCTGCTAATGTTCCAGCACTGGTGCTGCTATTTGATGTGTACGGTGAAGAACTACAGGCTACTTCTACTCTCCACCTGTGGGTAGGCTTGGGAGGGGTTCACGTTGATGAACATGTTCTTTTTGCTTGTTACAGTGTTTTTGTCCAAGAAATTTTGAGGTTGCAGGTGGACATGGCCGATGGGGACAATCAGAACCTGAGGTCCTAAGACCAAACAGTGACTGGTGACTGGCCCTTCCATAACAATGGAAATAATTTCAGCTTGGGCACTTTTTGTTGGATGCTGTCGCTAACCCCGCTAGCCTTTGCGAATGTTACTGAGCATTAAAGTGTTAGTCACTTATACAGAGGTGTTCCGGATCCCAAAGATAAACTAGAAAAGACAACCAAGAGCAGCTGGGGCAAGAGAGCAGGTGACCAATGAGTATTTTTGTCACCGAATGCCAACAAAGTAAAAACGATGGGCTAGGATGGCTGTTGGAATAATGCAATATTGAGAAAGTTAAGAGACACTGTGTTGTGCAACACAGTGTCTCTTAACTTTCTCAAGTTAGCCTCGTTGAAGCAAACTAAATAATGAGATTAGTAGACTGGATAACGGTGAAACCAAAACCGGTGTGTGTGTGTGTGTGTGTGTGTGTGTGTGTGTGTGTGTGCGTGTGTGTATGTTACATGTAAAAAGATATGCAAGAAGTTATTTGCTAGCAGTGCTGTCTTTGAATAGCTCCCAGCAGCTAGCTTTCAGAAGTTTGTGCACAGTGCACCCTGGAGTATGTAGGCACTGCTAGCATGGCTCGACGTTCTCAGTCAATATAGTTTACACTGAGGAATTTGTACCCTGAAATTGGAAAAATACATACATGCTGACGAGCTACAAGTGGTTTATTTTGTCACTTTGAGTCATACATTAAGAACTTTGAAGTTACTTTGTCATCGAATCAGCAAAACCATCACCAAGAACAGCAAGATCAAGGTCATTTAAAGGATCAGTGTGTAGAATTCAGTGGCATCTAGCAGTGTGGTCACTGACTGCAACCCCTTCCACCCACCCTCCCATTCCAAGTGTGAAGGAGAAGCTACGGTGACCCATTCTAAACTAACAAAAACACAATGATCCTTATTTTCAAGTGGTTATACACAGATAAAATATGCAGATTCATCTATTTCTCTCATATTGTGTAAATAGAGCTTTCTAAATCTGACAGACTGTCGCCAAGGTTAAAGACAACCGATGATGACTCTTTGAAGACACAATGTAAACCACGGTCTTCTGTGTCAAATTGAATAAATTAGTACTGTAAATAATAAACCTGGTTGAATAAAGGTTTCCTCATGTTTGCTGTCTTGTCCTGAGGCGTGCACTGCGACATAAGTACTAGCTAACCAGATCAGAGGCGCCACAAAGGTTAATCCAGGCAGAGTTTGGAGAAGCAGCAGAACTCTGTGGCTCACACCCCGCCCCCCACCCACAAACACACACACAGACAGACACACACACACACACCCACAAACACACACACACACACACCCACACACCCACAAACACACACGGACACAAGGACTTTCTATCAACTAGACTAAAACAGTCAACAACACTGTGGAACAGGGACGCAGGAATTGGGCTACTTTTGGGGATGGACAGATAATCCAAATGAGCATCTTCAATGTCACGGAGAGCTGTTTCATCTGACAGACGTCATCTTTTTTCAGGCCTGCATGGTGCTGCAGGTAAGTCCAATTCAGCAGAGACACAATTCAAACATCGGCTAACTCTGGCACATTGACAGGCAAACACATGAACTGAACATTCATCAATTGAAGGAGAACTCCGGCATGTTTCTTTCCATCTGTTCAGCTGACAATGGTTCTCAATTTGCATCAGAGAAAGTCAGTGTGCTGCTAATTAGGCTAAGTACAGTAAATAAGTAATTAATTAAAGTGGCTCTCATCGGAGGTGGATAATACTAATGAGGCAGACAGAGAAAGGGTCAGTGGAAATACAGTAGCAGCAGACACTGCACACTAATCTGACTGAAACACACACACACACACACACACACACACACACTGTACCACCACAGACATTACATCACCGCTTGCCGCGTTTTCATGTGGGAGCAACAGTTGGTGGCAGTAATGTGCCTCTAAGCTGGCTTGCTTTCCACCACAGAAGAAGACAAGGAGGAGGAGGAGGAGGAGAGTGAAACTGTGAATACTGAAAGTTGCTTTTACTGTATGAGTAAGCAGTGTGTGGTCTCACTTTCGTTTGTTTTGGGGTAAAAAAGTAATAAATGAATGAAATGTGTGATGAAGTATGATCAGTGTTAACTGTAATACTGTAACAGTGATGTGCTCACGTTAAATATGGATTTAAGTGTGTTATGGTGTTAATGATGTTGGTGATTAAGTTTTCTTACCACGCACAGTTTCTGCCTCACCATCGACAACACCCCGTCTCCATCCCCTTACAGTCGCAACCTCAGAGTCATCTTGGCATCCCCAGCAGAACTGCCTTTTTCACCTAAAGAACATTCCCCGACTCCACCCATCACTCTCCTTCTCTGCTGCAGAAACCCTCATTCACGCCTTCAACACCTCCAGAATCCATTACTGCAACAGCATCCTCTACAGCACACCATCCAAAACTTTAAATAAACTACAGTACATCCAAAACTCTGCTGCACGTCTGCTCACCCACACTCACACCCATGATCACATCACTCCTGTCCTCCAGAACCTTCACTGGCTCCTGGTTCCACAGCAGGTTCGGTTCAAAATCCTCCTCCTCACACACAAAGCCCTCCATAACCACCATGAGCTTCCTTCCTCACTGACCATCGCCACAATCCATCCCGCAGTCTCCGTTCATCTGATGCTGACCTCCTGACTGGACAGAGCCCCCCCCCCAGAATGTTTAGCTCAGTCTATTGTGTTTGTGTTGCACTGTTTCATGTTGATTTGCTGCTATGATGTTTTTAAGTAAAGTGTCTTTGAGTATTCAGAAAAGTGCTTATAAATAAAATGTATTATTATTATTATCATTGTTATTATTATTGTTGTTG
Organism: Larimichthys crocea; assembly: GCF_000972845.2. Classification (NCBI taxonomy): domain Eukaryota; kingdom Metazoa; phylum Chordata; class Actinopteri; family Sciaenidae; genus Larimichthys; species Larimichthys crocea. The sequence goes on from NC_040012.1 coordinate 532,625, forward strand.
TTAGTTCACCTGAACTTTGACATTAATAACGGCAAGTTATTTATCATGGAATGTTAAATGCAACCTTATATTGGTAGTAGGGATGCACCGAAATGAAAATTTTTGGCCGAAACCGAAGCCGAATAAAAATTTAATGGTTGGCCGAATACCGAAACCGAATATAAAAATGCGGTTGTTAAATTTTTCACTATTTTGTACTATTGCATAAATAGCCTAGAATAAATTTGTAGACATGTTTTTTTCAAAGAAAGTAAATGTTTATTTAATATCCTTCAAATATTCCAGTAGAATTTCCAGTTAGTATAATTATTATTTCATTTATATTGTTAGAAATCACTGTTAATTTGTTCTTGAAAGAAATACTATTTAGTTTTATTATATTTCCAGTGAGTTTCCCTTTTTCCCACGTTCATGAACGCATCATAGTCATTCCGACGGTCAATGAACGCACCTCGCATGTGTGAGACGCCGTAATGTAGAGAGAGGTATATAGCTCCGCTAAAGAGCAGTGTATGATGTATTTCTTGCCTGTGTTTTTCCTATATCCTGCATTGTGGGTTTATTGTGTGTGAATGAGAAAAGAATCAGCAACCGTGGCCAGGTCACCGCGCACGTTGTTTCATTGCGTCAATTGCATCACGCCACTATTTGGCCTTACTATTCGGCCACTTCACCGAAAGCTGAAATGCACTTTTGGGCCATTTTCGGCCGAAAATTTTCGGTGGTCGAATTTTCGGTGCATCCCTAATTGGTAGATGATTTATGTTATCATGAGATACAGAACATCAATATATTCTGTGGAGAACAAATAACCACCAAATGTAGTATTTTTTCTCTCATGCCTAAAAAAGTACATCATCACACTGATGCAAAAATCCAATAAAGTAATAAAGGCGTCTTGTTTACTGATTTGTAACAGCCCACAACAAGATATCTCATCACATGAAGCTGAGCAGCGGTATGTAATTCAAAATGTAGCCCCATACAGTAACAGTTATGATTTTAAGAGTAATCTAAAGTAGATTAGATAGATAGTACCCAAAGAACATGACGCAATTACAGTAACGCAAACACAAATTTGTTCAAAAAAAAAAAAAAAACATTCAATCCTACAATAACATTTATTTTTAAACAAGAACTTTATACATACTAGTATAAATAATAATAATCTCTACAGTCTGTCACACATCAGATCAGTTTATTTAGTCTGATTTATAATTTCAAATGAAGAACTGGCACCAACTGTAATCCCTGAAAAAATCGGCTGCATACCATTGTCCTCACAGTTCCCTGAAAGCCCAACAGCATCATACGGAGCTTAAACCAAGACCTGAACATAATAAGCAGTGTGAGCACCAGTTCAGTGCCGATTAGAAGAAGGTGTTATACAACAGTCCATTCCTCCTGAAATCCAATCTCCTGGAAACATCCATGACTAAGCAGCTGCTTGAATAAACTATGGCAGATAGTGATGTTCTCTGCAGCCTCGGTACAGTACAGCAGATGTTACTGAAGAAAAGTCGCTCTTATGTAATGTTATTAAGTCACCACATGAATGGTACTAACATGCTGTGGTGAACGCATGCATTTCAGTCATCTCTGTCTATAGGTCCCAGCATGAGGATGATCCAGCAGCATGCGTCTCCACTGAGATCAGGCTCAGATTTTCTCCGCCATGTTCAGGTGGATCAGAACATAAGAGGTGCAAACACAAGAAGATAAGAATACAAGCCATACAGCTGTACGTATCCATGAAGTCAAACTTGATATTGAAGTGGTTTTCTCACAAACGTCATTTATACTCTAGTATCTGGACCACCAATGACAGAACTAACCATCTGCTAAAGTATCCGACTGCTAATAAACTGCTGAAACTGAACAGAACCTGGCTCAGCGGCCAGATTGGACTTGGTACGAGCACAGCCAATAGGGAATAACGTTACACTTCCGAGGTGATTTATGGATTTTCCTGTAGAAAGATTGCTAAATAGGGAACGACTAACTGTCATTAGCCCGGTCAGTCATGTAGCTCATGGAACTGACTCTGGCCCGGGATGCCTGGAGCCAAACCCGGCAAGAAAACCACCTCAGTAGGCTACTCACAGCACACATCAGTAGGTTCTGTTTGGTTCTGAATCTGGCCGTGTGCTTGAAAGTAGATGCTGACACTAGCTCATAGTGCTCGCTGCAATGCTTAGCACTGGAGGTATAACACACACTTGCCAATCAATATCTGAAACAAGTCCCTCCCTCTCTGACAGGAAACACGTAAAAGCGAGGAAGTAAACAGAACTCTATTTCCTGTTTCATGGAGACTTTAAATCAACTGTCCCATTGAAATTCACGACCAACAGCAGGAGCCAAGTGACGTTCCCCTGAGGATTCAGAGAATGAATGTGACTGTGAAAATTGTGCGCTAGAATGTAACCAGGGAAGGAAAATAGACTGTCAGACAGCATCTAAGTGCCCCGTTAACAACAAGCGCCGCAGATTTGTCCTTCTTAAACCACTTTTAGGATCAACACATCAATATGGTCATTACAGAGTCCTGCATCGTCCCTGCTATGCAGCCAGCATCCTTCGTTATTGTCAACACATGCAGACCAGAAACAACAGAGGTTGGCTTCTCTCAGCTGATTTAACCTCTAAACCTGATGTCAGAGGAAAGGCTTCCTCCTGCCTTCACCTTAAAATGCATTTATTGTGAAGAATACAGTAGTATTAATGATAGCTTTGTGGGTGTTGTAACAGTTCATCTCTACACATAAGGACTACATCCAAGTAAGGCTGTCACGATACCAGAATTGAAAATGTATCACATCACAGACACAGAATGAATGTGCACACAAATCAGTTGTTGTGAGATTGGACTTCACTTGACTGCCTGAAGGCCGGACTTGATTTAAGGTTTGATGTATCTTAAGGACTCAAATTTAAACATGCTCGACTAAATCTAGTCATGCCTTTTGGAGCTCTGCTAACTGCCATGAATAATTGAACTTGTGCATCATGTCTCCATAACATAATGCACACCTTCATTTGCAGCTGCTTGCACCAGAATAACATAAAACAATCTTGATCAGTCTATGCTCATTTACACAGTATTACATGAGCGTGTGTTTAAACCACATTATTGGCATGTCACTGATGCAGTCAGGACCGTGGTGCTTGCACTGAGGTTCATAAGCATCACTGAAGATATCTGCTGATTTTTTTCTCTCCCATGAACACATTCAGCTCTTAAATCCATGAACTTCACATTTATTTTTAAGCTAATAGAGCTGTATTTAAGCTGTATACTTATTAAAGTTGACTTCCAGTGTCTTTATTCAGATTTATTTAGATGTTTTATATTTACAGTACGTGAAGAATGTGGAGTAATATATTCAGTGATGAGTCAGCTGTGCTGTCATGCTGATTTGTGCACATTCTAAATGTCTACTTGACCAATCAGATTGCACTGTCTCAACTATTTGTTGTATAATAATGCATAATAATGTTTATTTTCCTCTCTGCAACATGGAAATGATTCTGACACTCTGATCACTTGTTAATGTGCTTTTAGTTATGAAAGGATCAGCCTGTCCTTGTTAAATATTTGATACATTCCCTAACCTCAACCCTGAATACATTTTCATGAATATTTTCTATTAATTATTAGAAATAACTGGTTTTAAACTGTGAGGAATCTGTGATAGAAATAAACATGTTTGACTGTTTTATTTAGAAGAATTCAATGTTTTATCTGCAAGAGGAACATTTCTTTTTGCAATGTTACACAGCAACACTTGAGTCACAGCTCAGTGCCACAGCCGTCACATGAGCAGAGCTGCTGTTGACCTGATGTAATGTAGGCCATTCTGAGGGGGTGCAGCTTCTCTTACCCTTCAACAATAACTAGTTTTGCAGCATTTGTTCATTAATGAATCTGAAAACAGAAGTACTGTAAACATTTGGTGTTCCACGTCTTTGTTTTCCAGGGTGGCAAAGTAGAAAGGTTTAACATCTCTAATCTGATTGGGGCAGCCATCTGGAAGACCCCCCCACCCCTACCCCACCCCACCCCACACACACTCTATCCCTGCATTTGTCCTCACTCGTTCACCCTAATGTGACCCATCATCTGACCACCTCCCCTTACATCATTTGGAGAAGCACTCCAACAAAACAACAAAGAGCATTTTCAAACCCTACAGTGATACTACAGATACAACATGGTGCAGGGACAGCGTGACGAGTGTGACCACGAACCTACAACCACCAGCTGGACACACTGTAGGCCTACATATGATAATATAACTATGACGATAATGAATCATGGAACAAAAACACAGTACAAAGTACTTTACAGTGAGAAAAATCGAAACAACATTAAAATACAGCTACTCTAACAAAGCTCTGTCATCTTTGTGTTTGACACCAGACACTGGAACAACAAGAAGAGATGCATCTCAGTGAACATAACAGTCAGACATAGACCCTGGGGTGAGTCCTGTGTATGACATACAAGGTATTTTTATATTGATCTTAGTGTAATTACACACAATATTTAAGAAGAAGTGTTTTTCTTATACAGTATGAGACTGCTAACAATAACAACAACAACATGAAGATACCATGAAATGACTGACAGTTGTGATTTGATGTCTCCAAGCTCGACTCGACATACCCTGATGACATCAGTCCTGGCGTGGGCCGCTGCACTGAGTGAACACGACGAACACGAGTCACGTAACCAACGCCACTTTCATCGAATTAGAATGAAATGTAGGTCAAGTTGAAACAAACGAATAATTCAACGACAACTGAGTGGAAATGACGGCAGAGAGTTCACAACCCAACTCAGCCACAGAGAGAATCATTTATACTGTGAGCAATGGAAGGATCTCTGTTTGGAAATAATTCAGCAGCACCAAATCATAAACTATCAAATCAAAACTACATAAACAAACAACATCTACCATTGTCACTAAAGGAGGACACAGAACATAACGACAACCACAAAGGACATAATACACTTACTGGGTCACGTCTTGGCATAACTGACAGTGTGAACTAGGGTTGCAAAATTCTGAATTCCCTGAATTTTCAAAGTTGGAAACTTTCTATGGGAATTAACAGGAATAAACTGTGAATTTACAAAACTAAAGATTGGCCCTTAACAGGGAACTTAAATATAGTTGTGGAAAATATATTTTATCATAATCTTGACTAAAACAACCAGATTCCATGCAGGTTCACTTGAATATCTGCTATTCCTCAATCACATGCACACAGCACACTGCTTACTGCAAGACTACTGAGGCCACGCCCCCTACCTGCACAGGTGATTTCTGTACCTGGACCACAGTCGTATAAGAAACAGCTATATATTTCTAACAGAGAAGAAAGAGAGAAAAAGACTGGCCCAGATTATATTTTTAAATAAGACAAAAATATCTTCATGATGCGAGAAACTAAGGATGGACGTGGAGGAGGAAGACATGGAAGGGGGCATGAAGGCGAGCTCACTCTGACCTGGCACGTTAAATGTAGTGGGTAGTGTTCTTCTTTCTTCCCGGTCCACCTCAGTTTGAACACTCAGAGCTCAATAAAACCCCGTCCAACTGAAACCAGTCCAACTGGTCTCAAATCAGCACCATACCTCACAAGTAGACCGTTTCTTTGTTTCAGACTGGATCACAGCAAAAACCTGACCAATATAAATTGAATATTTTTTTTACTATTCATTGAAATTCACAGGGTTGACCTGAGTTTTTTGTGACAGCCAACACTAACAAAGTGGTAACCTGCCAGAAGCACTGCCCACCTTGTATGGTGCTCCCTCCCTCACCTGGACCAAGGATTTCACCATGTTCATCCCATTTCAACTAGAAGCCTGCTGTTCTAATTCTACATTTTTCTTATCATCAATACATTATAAATATTTGTTTCCGTTGTCACAGAGGATCAGGCTTTGAAACACACTCAACACTTGCTTTGTTACACTTATTCAGTCTTTGTTAAATATTTTATATATTCCCTAACCTCAACCCTGAATACATTTTCATGAATATTTTCTATTAATTATTAGAAATAACTGGTTTTAAACTGTAAAGAATCTGTGATAGAAATACACATGTTTCTGCAAGAGGAACATTTCTTTTAGCAATGTTACACAGCAACACTTCAGTCACAGCTCAGTGCGACAGCCGTCACATGAGCAGAGCTGCTGTTACACTGGTCACAATGACAAAGTCGACCAATCACTGCAGTGTTTGCAGTATCGCCTCATGAAAATAATTCAGAACCATTTTTAGGAGCAAATGTCAAATACAATTCAGTCTGTGAACATTGTTTTTTTTCCCACTTTAAAAAGTCATCATGGTGTGTGTTACCTAACTGCACCCATGACGACAGGAGACAGTACAGCTGAATAGAGTTACATTTCAACTAACAGACATCACAGTCAATCTGCCTCAGTCTATTACTGACACGAAGACATCAGTTTTTGGATTTGTCATTTCATTTTGTAATTTGCATGTTTCCATAAGAGAACCCTGAACATTAGATAAAATCAAGCCATGTACTCTGGGTGTTTTTTTTCCAGAGAGAAGATGTTATAGAAGTGTGTGTGTGTGTGGATGTTTGTGGTGAAGGTGGTTTGAGGTACTGATATTAATCCTGCACCAAAACATAACCTCTGTGGCTGTGAAGTGAAACCAATATGCCAAAAACGTCCACTTGAGGCTGGCTACAGACAGCGTCAGTCTCCATAAGTCCCCATGTTAAGATGTCTAACTTCACAGCAGAAACAAACATGGACGCATAAAACTGAGGCGACAGAGGCAGGACAGCCAAGTTGTCCAATGTTTTTATTACTCAGTTCATATAAAAATCCAAACTATCAAATATCAAACATCAAAACAAGTTTCGTTAATATGCAAATATTCTATTCAAACATAATCCTGAAAAAGAGCCACACATTAAAATAATGTTAGAATTGGCATAATAATAATAATAATAATAATAATAATAATAAAAAGAAGAAGAAGAAGAAGAAGAAGACCAACAACTACAGAAATAGATATATGTCACCTGACTGACTAAAACTGAACCTGTAGCACGGACTGACTCCATCATTGAAGTGATGTGCAGTTCATCACAGGAAAATGGATTTTTGTGTCAGCAGGAAAATAAATGAAATGACTGAAGCCTTCTTGTTCTTCCACGGTCATCAAAGTAAACAGAAAATACAAAAACAATGTAAGATGACGTATGGTGGAACGTCATGTTACCATGACAGCAACGGTGCAGAGAATACGTTTGACACGGGGCTGATGAACATTTTAAAAAACCTATTTTAATTACAACGAGCAGAAACACACTGCACATGTTGATAATACTGTATCATCGTGCTCCGCTGGGGACAAAATATAAACAAGACTTTAGGTCGTGCTGCTGCTTGCTGCTTCTGCTGTCATGAGTGCTCCAGATACTCACCGGGTACGCACACAGAGGTTGTATTGCTGTGATAAGCCATTTCTGATTTGCAGAGCTTGCAGAGCGCCACGTTGGTGGCTCTCTCTCTGAAATACTGCCGCGCTTTTAAGATAATCGTGGGCGAGGTTCTCTGAGTGACTCCATGCTTTGACCCAACAGCGAAGATCTGATGCGCGTTACGTAAAATCCACGCGTTTATGTAATTGATGACATCGACTGGGGTCAGTCGCTTCGATGGAGCTCTGCTGGAAGAGCAGACAGCATCAACAGCACAGAGAGGGCAGAGGCTGACGGACTAGCACTTTCTCACCTACGCTATGCAGGGCCACAGTTTATCCATCCATCATCTATAATCACATATTCTCAGAATGTCATACTAGTTTTACTAATGTACAACACCAGTTAACTGTTGCAACTAAGATGTTACACACACCCTGCGGATTTCTAATCTCACACACAGCAGATAGAGGTGCAACTATGATGGGAGTGACATTGAAAGACAAATACCCAGAGTATGTTAAGTAACAGTGACAGTAAGAAGCAATCACCTTATAAAATACCTGTCACCCCCATCTGATGCAGACTAGACATGGCTAGCTGATGTAGCATTAGCCTACCTACTGTCTAAAAGCTGGAACATCATCCTTTGTACCTTCAAATCATTGCAGATGCCATGTCTCCTGTTCAGTCGTCATGTGGAGTAGTCGATTGGTACATTGCTACTTTAACCAGCGTGTCTTTGGACTGAGCGGCAACCTATGTAGCTGTGAAGTGAAGCCAACACAGAAGTGCCAAGAACTGCAGTTCCTTAAACGTTCACTTGAGGCTGGCTACAGAACAAGTCAGTCTCCATAAGCCCCCACGAATGTGCCGTTTGAGCACCCGGGCTTCATTCAGTCCGTCTCAGGTCCACCAACGATGCACACTTTGCTGTTTTTTATATAAGCCAGGACGTGGAAGTCAGGACTACCAACATGGCAGCAGCCAGCGCTGCATATTTTGGCTCTTCAGAACTCTACCGGTGACATCGCCTGTGTGCTTTCCGTTCTTTATATTGTCAGTGGTTTGGACCGTGGGAAAACCTGGGGGGACTTGGAAAAAAGCCATCCAGGCACAAGAAGAACAAGAAAAGTCACACAGAAGGGCCCGTGGTTCTGATCCAAGCCCAAAGCTTGTGAGGCGACAATGTTAAACACTGCACCACCGTACAAAGTATCAACTGTGTACAAACATGTTGAAAAGAATGAACCTGACAAGATGAAATCTTTGAACCCATTCACTGATAATGGGGTGATGACTTGAGCTGCAGTCCTCGGTGTGATTTCACCATAAATGTGCAGTCTGCCTTGTTTTCTGAAAATATCTTTCGATTTGTGCCTTCTAACAGGACAGAGAAACAAATCATTGCCCTGGAAAATGACTTGATTACAGAGAATTCCTGACTTAAGTTGCAAACCAAGAAAGATTTGTAAGATTTGTCTGTGGTGACTGTGCAGACATTGTTGGTCTGTAATTTCACCTGTTTCCACACAGACCTCAATCGGGTGGGTGAAAATCTATTTCAGTGGACCACCCAAACAATCTATACATAAAGAAACAGTGTGGTGTGCTTTATGAAACAGTCTCCCCAAACATTACACTGATGTGATCAAATCCCTCTCAACTGTTCCTGAACACCGCAGCCCTGGGCCTAATGCTGGAGCTCCGGAGAGAGCCAGGAAAAAGCCTGACTGTTTGTGTTTGCATAGACTAAATTATCCAGCATTACTCATCAAGACTGCAGACAGAAGCAGTGCACTGTCAGCAAGGTTCTCACTGTGGCCCTGATGTAAAATTCCATGACTTTTCCTCGACGCTAGAACTAGGTCGAAGGGCTTCAATAACCAAAAAGACTGTAAGAGTGTATACAACATGGAAAACACTGATACATTCGTGGTGTGTGATCGACTGCACAGACTGATTAAAAAAGAATGTTGACTGCAAAAGACTGAAGAGGAAGGAGGCAACCAGACGTGAGCGTTAAACCTGTCTTTATGTAAGAAGTAATGCGTTTTGATTGATTTTAATCAAGTTCAATAAATCCTGCTTTAAAACATACCACTTCATTTTACTTCTTCGCTGCCTGTTGCAGTGCGTCAGCCCAAAGGTAGTATTAGTTTGAACATAGTGTGAGAGTTACGGCGAAATTCTACTAAACACAGCTCCAATGCATTGCTGGTGATCACCAGATGATTCCACCCTTTCTATCACAGTGCATTTCAGAAGCGTCATTCTGCTCTGATCTGTGGAGAATACACGGCTAGTCTATTTTTGAGGAATGACCACTTTGGTCAGCACAGAGCAGATCGACCTGGCAGGAAGTCCAGTCAGTTTTCAAAATAAAACACCCTCTGCAGGCTCCAGATGACAACAGAAACTATTCAACTACATAGCTACTTACTCTTGGTAGAAGCACATAAACCAAGAAAAAAAAGAAAAAAAAGACCAAATCTGAGTAATTTACTGAAATCTGATCATCGAAGCACTCCTGTTGAGGTATGAAGCCACATGGAGTAACTGAGTAAACCTGTGTCGCATCAGAGTTCCATAGAACTTGAGATTTAAACCTCCACGAGCAGGTGTGTCATTCATTAAGTTATTAATGTTGCAAAGACCAGATCGCTTTCAGTTTTCCTCAGAGCTCAGCACTATAAAGAAATGATCAGCACCACAAGAGAGCAGTGTTCACTCAAGAGGTAAACTGCAACCACCACAATTTGATATTAAATTTGGCAACACAGGAAATCCATTGTAACGATGTGCATTGTATAGCAGGGATGGTCATTCTAGCAAAAATACTATTTGATATTCTCTGTGAACCATTCAACCATATACTATGAGTTGCCAGTTTTATCATTATTTTTATGAACTGCAATGTATTTGTACAAGTTATAAATACTTATTAATGACTTATTTAATAACATAATGTCTTAGAATGTGAGTTTGGTTTTGTGAGAAAAATTTGTGTTCACTGACGACAACGACGACGACGCAGCAGACTCACCGCTCGGGCCTGGTGCTTCTGCCATGGTGAGTGTGTTGTCTCATGTTTGTGACTGTAAGCCGTGCGCGCATCTGAGCGAGACAGAACTTTAGCTTGTTGTTTGTTTTGAAGCGAGTTTCTATCGAAGAGGAGCTGTCTTCATGAAGTTCGTACTTGCTGGCAGAAACACACAAATAGCCAATCAGCTAACAGACGGGCGGACCTAGCGTGCGGAAACAGCCTATCATATCCCTGGACGTCACCAGTAACAGGCAAACAGCCAATCATTCAGCAGCTGTGTAGTTCGGTTGCAGTACTTGCCATGTTGGTTTGTTTACAAGGGAGTGGCATGCAGTGAGAAGCTGGGAGGAGCGTAGAGGCCGCTGCTATGTAGCGGAAACTGGCACCGGTAGTATAGTAATCCACGGTAGTACCATCGTGTAGAATTTCTAGTATAGTAGAAACCGTTACGATTTGGCGCCACAGGGTACCGTAGGTATCGTGCAACTCTATATACTACTACTCAGCATGTACTACTTTACTATAAAATACATGAGCAACATAAGTGATCACAGCTGTGTGTCTAGAATTCAAGTCTTAATGGACGAATGGATCTCAGGCATTAGTATGGGAGCAGTCTTTCAAATATAGTCGTTAATCAGCCACTTTAATTAAGTTATTCTGGGAAAAGCTAATATGAAGAACGCTTGGATCTATCTTTTTTGACAAGGTGCCATGGAAGGATTACCAACTGGGCGAAGCAGTCGACAAAACTCCAGCGGCTCTGAGAGCTCTAGTCTGACTGTACATATCGACTGGTTTGTGCTGATTTCATCCAACGTTTGTTTGGAAGCATGCACCGTCACAGCACAATGATAAGGCGGGCAAGGCCTCGATTATATAAGGGCTTACTGTATGTGATGAGGCCTTGAGGTGGGTCTTTGATAATTTTTTTCTGTTTTGTGCTTATGCTGAATATTTAATACGTTTAAATACTTTGCTATGCAGCAAAATCTGGGAAGAGGTGGTTTTCCAGAACAGAAAAAGTGTCCACGCTGCACAGAGAGCAGAAGGAGCGAGGCTAACACAACCCCAGCAGCTCAGTTTTCACAAGGTTAATCCAGTCACACACAGCACCTGTAAAAGTTCACCAACTGGAAAGATACATCACAAAATGACGTATGTGAAGCCTGCAATGTGAAAAAAATGAGTTTGGCATGTTTCATAAATAATAAAAGTGTTGAATCGTCCTGAACCATTTAAAACGTGATCAACATTTTGTTCAGTACGTACACGTTCAAAACCAAAACGCCACCTGGAAAGCTTTGAAAGCATGACTGGTGTTATGTGTCAGCTACACCATGCTTGTTGGGTCAGCTCACACAAATTCAGGGAAATTTCAAAGTTGGAAACTTTCCATGGGAATTAACAGGAATTTATGGGAATTAACCCAGAATTATCCAGGAATTTACAAAAATGAAGATTGGCCCTTAACAGGTAACAACCAAATTTCAAGCAGCTCCACTTGAATATCTGCAGTTCCTCAATCACATGCACACTGCACACTGCTTACTGCAGGGCTACTGAGGCCACGCCCCCTACCTGCACAGGTGATTTTTGTACCTGGACCACACTTTAGAGCCCAGAGCACACAGAGCCTGTTAAAGACTCACATGTGAGCTGGTGGACTACATAATATTGTTCAATCAAATAATTAAAACTTGATAAAGTTCTACTTACAAATAAATCTGTTAAAATGTTTTTTAATTGTTTTATTTTGCATGTCTGCTTATGACAAAACAAAATGTTTAGATTTATGTTTGGATATCATACACTTTATTTAAATTACCTCCAACTTACAGTTAATTCCCATAAATTTCCATAATTCCCATGGAGTTTACAATTTGGAATATTTCCCAAATTTCTCAGCTTAACTTCCCATGGAAAGTTTCTGGCAATTTATTGGAAATTTCCCACCCTTTTGCAATTCTAGTGAATATCGTCAGTATGACAAATGCACATGGGGAGATCCTCTAAATTCATTTCGATCTATTGAGTGCCAATACTGCTTAGGCCTATGTCTCTGGAAAACAATGAAGCATGCTATAACATCACTTGAATGTATACATTATAGGCCACGATTATCTACTTCATGTGGGCACTGAGTCAGTGTATTGTGCACAAAGTCATCCAGAGTTTATCCATTGCCCTGGATAAATGATCACAAGCCGTCCAGCAATTATTCACTGACCCAGGAGCCACTCTCACCAAAGAACCACTGAACTGTGTAATACTTTACTGAGTGTGAGCATTTGCTGCTGTTGTAGAGGAAATTAACTTAAACTGAACGTAAAGTCGCATGACGTCATCGACAACTTTTCATAGTTTATCAGGAAATGACAAACTGTAAAATACCATACAGAATACCCTACCTGAACCTACTGAAAACATGACTTGTCAGTGTTGGAGTATAACACTGTGTCTAGACATATCTCATTTCTCATATTTTCAGAAAAGGCAGACATGGAATACATTATTCATATAATTTAATGCATGTACACTCACCTGAAAATAAGAATCTTTTTATTTTTGTTAGTTAAAAATGATTATTTTATATCTACAGTGGGAGCGGGTCCTCTTTCATGGAGGAGGCCATATTGAAACGCTGTGTTTCTACAGTAGCCCAGAACAGACAAACTTAACAGTGACTCTAAACAGGGCCCCTAATGGGTTTCTCTGTACACTAAGAAAGTGAGGGTGATGTGAGGAGACTGCAATACAGCGATTACACCACTACATGCAACTAAATTCTACACACTGGACCTTTAAATATCAACTTTGACTTCAATGACTTTAATCTGCACTGCTGGCTCTAATAGTCAATTCAAGTTTATCATATTAACACTACAGCTGTCTCTTTAGACAAGTATTACTAGGTAGTAATAAGAGGAAAAGCATTACTGACATTAAAGAATTTTTATGAGTCAGTGTTCAGATCAGACCTAGCAAACGGTGAACCCTAAACTGAGGGGTGTACCAAAGCATTAATAACAGATATCACTGTGGTATGGACACCGGGATATCACATCAGGACCAACACTGACACAGCCAAACAGAAAAATGACCTGAGCAGAGACTGGAGACAAAAGTCAACACACCATCCCTCACACAATAGAAACAGCCACAGTGTGTTGTTTCTGCACAGCCCAAACAGACAGTCCGGTCGGTGCAGACTGGACATGTGTCAGGAGCTGACACAAAACTAACTACACCTGCGTGCGTGTGTGCGTGCATGCATGTATGCGCGCGCTGGTGCTGGTGCTGTTGGTGCAATGCAATGCCAAACCCCCACCGACACAGCTCGGCTCGGCTCGGCTCAGCTCAGCCATGGATGCATTACAGCACGGAATGTCTGTGTCCATGAGCTGGAAGCAGGCTGTGTTCACGCCACAGCACAGCTCCCGCCGCGGACATTACCTCCACCTCCGCGGGCATTACCTCCACCTCCGCGGACATTACCTCCACCTCCGCGGACATTACCTCCACCTCCGCGGGCGAAACGCTGCGTTCAATGAATTAGCAGCTGCCTGTGTGACAGCACGCCGAACAATAGCCATATTTTCGACATGACCGGGAATGAAGGGGGAAAAAACAGGTCGTGCGTGTCGTCAGCTGCTTCAATAACGTTTCAGTCATTCCAGGTGTGGCGGGAAAGCCAGGTTAGCGTCACAGCTATGCTAGTCAGCCGTACTTACCTGGATATCCAGCTCCAGAAAACAAAGGATGCTGCTGCGGTTTCTGTCCGTTAGGTCGGTGCGTCTGTTCGGCCTGACAGCATCCTGTTCCCAGCCAGCAGCACCGCTGTCACAGCCGACGGCAACACAACGCGCGCTTCCGGTCACCATTTTCACAATAAAAGTCGAAATCTGTCCAGATTTAACTCCAGTTACAATAAGTTCACTGACGTTTGTTTATATTTATATTGACATTTAGTCTTTTAGCTGACACTTTTATCCAAAGAGACTCACAAAAAAGGGAAACAATCATGGTACAGGTACATGATAGTGCAGCAAAAAGTAATGTGACAATACTAGAGGGATAGATTTATCATGTCCAGTTGTTGGTGGAGAGGCGGTCCTCTCTGAAGAGCTGGTCTTCATGAGGTTTTTGAAGTTAGAGAGGGACGCCCCTGATCTGGTAGGAACTGGTAGTGCGTTCGGGGAACAACAGACGAGAAAAGTCTGGATTGCTTGATAAGGGAGATTGAAGTAGGTGGGTGCAGAAGCGGAGACTACTTTGTAGTCAGCATTAGTGATTTTAGCGGTGAGCAGCGCAGTAAAATGTGACCTTTTGGGCTGATTGAAAACCAGGCGTGCTGTGGTGTTCTGGATCATCTGAGAAGGTTTCTCTGTGTTTGTCTAGGGATAACTGTAAAGATTTGACTAATGCACCAGAAAGAAAGTCTGACATTGTAAAAAGGGGAAAGATATGATGTTCAAATGGTAATTAAAAGAGGATAATCTGTCTGTGTTTGTTCTTTCAGCACAAGAATCTACAGAATTTGTACTGTGTGCATCTCTAATGAATGCTATGTAACAGTCAGTACAGTCAGAATAGACTGTATGTATACATCTGCCATGACAATTTTCTATTTTAACCTTCAAGTTCCAAATTTGCAAAGAAAAAACATATATTTTAAAAATATATTCAGTGCCTCTGTCTGCATAAGAGTATTAGAGTGAAACTGAAGAGAGGCACCAGACAAGAATCGACTCTAGTGAATAAAATACAGAAAATTTTTGAGCTTCTAATGCTTTTGTTTTGAAGGTTAAAATCAGATCTTTTCCGGTGATTACTGTCCTAAGGTTGGCCGCCTTGACGCCGCTGCCAGCAGCTCGGTCCTCAGTCTCTGCAATGAGACAGTAGATGCAGCTGAACGGGAGAGCGGGCCGGGCCCGGCTGCTCCTTCACTGCGTTTTATATGGAATGGAAGCCTGTCACCCTCATATCTGTCTCTTCAGTATGATTCACAGTATAATACATCCCCATGTCTCCATGTACTTTTGTATTATTTGAGTCCGTCTAACTGTAGGCCAGCCAGTTCTCCCCTATGAATATGAATGGAGCGGTCCACTCTTTAAAGGGCCAGTGCATGTCTTGTTTTTTTCAAGTGGACAGATCACACTGACAGTTTTGTGTTTGTCACAGCAAACAAAAGATTATCTTCACATTCTGATTATAAAACCTTTTTGACCTTTAACATTTTCAACAAAGAACACCAAGCTGAGTTTGTCTGTTCATGTCATGATGTGGGTGTGATAAGAACCAAGAAAGAAGTGTGACAGAAAATGATGGTCAAGGTTTATGATCAGAGTTTAAGTGTTTATGTGCTTTTTATGTTCGCCTCTGGTTTGTAGCAAGGCCCTGATACACCAATTAAAGGTACTCCAGGTGCAGCTAGAAGAGGAATCATCCAAACCTGATGCACACGAGACAGAAATATGTCAATTTTTAGTCCCCAGTGCAGGTCAAACTCATTTTAAAACTCAGCTGTATTTAAATTTCAGTTTTAAGGGTGGTTCTTAAACTTGCTTCCTTTTTTTCTGATTGGCTTGCATTTGTATCATTATATCATTGAATGGACACATTTTATTATGCATTATCTATTTTTGCAAAATTCTACTAATTGTTTCTGTTTTTAGTGTTCTTTACTCTGTGAATCACTTTGGGTGCATGTTTGCATGAAATGTGCAATATGTACATAAATAAAGTTTAACTGTAATTATGTAATAATTGCAGCCTTTCTTTGCTTCAATAACACCTAAATAAAGCAGATGGACTGTATTCATGTGAAATGTGTGACTATTACTATGTGTGTTTTGCTGCAAAGTCATGGGTATTAAAGGATCAGTACTAAGTGTGAGCTGAAATAGCTTAGCTTAATTTAGCTTAGCTTAGCTTAGCTTAGCTTAGCATAAAGGCTGGAAGCAGGGGGAAACAGCTAGCTGGGCTCTCCCCCAGGTTTAACACCTGCTGCCTGGCTGACATATTTTCGGCCACGTAAAGTTACATTATAACTCAGTCACTTCCTCTTTCGAAAAGGCACACACAGGCCTCTGCCCCTGTTACTTTTGACCCAAAGCTGAAGTCATTTCCTTTGAATTGACCAATTATGGCTTCTCCATCATGGAACAGCCCTGACCAACAGTTAAGGCTGATAATCTGAATCATTGGCTCATATTTATTTTTTTCCAACGACACACATAATTGTTCCTCATCCTTTCTAAAATTATGTGATACTACTGAAATAGAGGTCATTGTTTAACCATAAACCTTCCTATTAACAATAATTATCAATTCATTCATCAGATTGGCCTGTATTGCAACTTACTCACCATCTGTGGGTGTGTATACATGTATACTTGTACTCTTTGTAAGAGATCATACCTGTCACATACAAAGTCAATCTTCATTAAGAGAAATGAGAAAAGAGTTACAGCGGATGGTTCTCCGGCCATGACAGGTGAGCACAATGAAATGGCATCTCTGGTATGCAGTGGAGTTAGGCAGTCTAGAGTAGATGACGTAAACTTGTACTGTATCATGCATCATGAAGCACCAGAGCTGAGTTCAGTACTTTCCTGTTAGAAACTGAGGCAGACCATGGGGACGTAGTCTATCACTCAGATGTGTGCTGCCTTAGTCGTGCATGATTTCTGGAACAGTTGTAGTCCCTGAAATCAGTTTTTTTTTTTTTTTATCCCTGAATTGTTGGCAGACATTAAGCACATTTGAAATCATTTGTCATGACGCATTTTGAGTGGGAAATCAGTGACGGCACACGTCCTAACACTGTGAGAAATCAAACAAATGTCAACATCTTTGAGTAAATGGTGCTCACATCACCGATCACAGACTTTCAAGATTTTGCTGCTGTTGTAGAGGAAATTAACCCTGTCCCCAACATCTCCTCTGCTGATGTAGTACAGGACAACGTTGGAGCCTAATGAACAACTCCCACTGTCAGAGTCCAGATTTACTCCGGTGAGGCTGGTGAGCAAGCCAGGTACACCTCTCTACATGTTACATTTTCAAATCAAATCAAATCAAATCAGATTTTATTTGTATAGCCCAAATCTGTACAGGGAGTGACACCCTCTGTCCTTAGACCCTCGGTTCCAGTGAGGAAAAACTTGCCCACAAAAACCCTTTTACTGCACTAAGTCACTCACCACCAACTATTTGACTGATTTTGGTGAAACTGGATCATATTTTATGGAGAAAATGTTTTCTGGTTTTCCTTCTGATGTCCTCCACCTGCTCCACCTCAACTCTCTGTGATTTACAGAGTTTCCTGACAGACAACCTGAAGCCAACTGTAGCTGCTGTTATGTGGGTAGCTGTTAGCTGTACAGCCCAGACTGAGTGCTCAGAGCACCAAAGGAGTATTGGTGTTTACAGCATCCGACCAGTGGCAGAAGTAGATCTGGGAAAGCAGGCCATGTAACCGGGCATAGCAGCCTCTATAGACATAATGGCAGAGGAGAGACTGAAGAGGACGTTGACGGAGGAAGCTAAGAAGAGAAAAGTATAGAGTGAGCAAGAAAAAAGCCACAGACGAGTAAATCATGGACTGACTTTTAGTGGTTGGTGAGAGCTTGGTGAAATAAAAGGCTGAAAGACAGACGCCGAGCTGGGCTGACTGCTGTTGGACTAGTCAGTAATATTAGCTGGCTGCTATATGATGTTCTAAGCATGCACCAACATCCATTAGATTCTGCAGCAAAGTTCCATTTGGTTATTTAAACTGAGCATCAATAATTCTGTCTGTGCTTGGAGAATTTCAACAAATATATTTGATAATGTTATTTGTTGGAGGTCCTTCAGCTCCATGTTGGTTTCTTTAAGAAAAAGGTGCCCTTAAAAATCTTAAACACCTAAACTGGTTTGGTAGTTTGCACAGATGGAGAGGAGGAAAGAGAGGAGGAAACGTGTCGAGAGTCAGTAAGTGTGTGCCTGCTTCACTGAAAGACAGTGCTGTTTCTCTGCCATGGCGCACACACTCATAGACACATACACACCCTTACACAGCTTCTGAGGCTCTGTGTTATCATGTGGGTAAACCCCCACACTGTTACCTAGCAACAGTGGAAAACCAGGCTACAGAGACAGCATCCTTGTCATCACAGACTCTCTCAAAATGAGGCCGTGAGGACGGTTGTTGTGGAAACAAAGTGTAAAAGCCATGTGAGGCCATGGTGGATGTTGATCCAGACAGACTTACCTGCTGCTGCTGCTGCTACTACTACGGGCCACATCAGAAAAAGAGAACAGGGATTTATTTTTATAGAATCACCGTATCACATGCCCACACACAGCATTTTCCTCCATCTACAGCTCTGCTGTCAATCCTACAGCACCGCCACCCACCCACAAAGCATGCAGGAGACAAAAGACAGGGCCTGCATGAGCTTTTTTTGGTCCCAAGCAGAATTTGATTTGTGCTTTGTGCTAAGTGCATAAACTACTGTATATCATCTGTAAACACAGACATACTAACTGTGACTGTAAGTTATTTGATCTGCTATTATTATTATCATTATTATAGGTCATACTGAAAACCATGATGTGGTGCACCAATCAGTACTTCAACAGAGTTGATGAATATATCTAAGTTTTCACCTCTGATCAGTCAAAATGGCTGCTGTGCAATCAGTCCATGAGTTTAACTTTGAGTTAACTTTGGTAAATAAATTGCAGTGAAGATGAAGTTTGTTCAGTTGTCATGGAGATGGCTTATCACATGACTTAAACATATAGAACATCAGTCAATAATTACAGGTGGTAAACTGAGGGGTGGGGAGTGTGCTCTTTGTGCGCGGTAAATGATAAATGGACTGTGCTTAGCTGTATGTAGCGCCTTTTTCCGACCACTTAAAGCACTTTTACAGCACATAAGAGGCAGGACTGCCAAGATGTCGACGGCCAGAGCTACAGATTCTAACTTTCATTACCGCTCTTCAGAAACCGACAGGTGACGTCAAACTTAGGATGTCCATTCATTTTACTGTGAGTGTTTTCACGGTGCCCACGGCTGTCACATAGGATGGCATTATGATGTCATAAACTACCCTAGTCTTCCTCTCATGCAGATGTTGGTCAAGGTGCTGACAGCTCATCACCTGAAGACTTGTAAGCTTGTCCTGGTCTTAATTCTCATCGTCCCTGTGTGATCTCTGGAACTGTTGCACAACAGCTGATCAGGAAACAGTTACACTTCTGTTAAAACAACTATTTAGATTTTTTGGAATAAGGCAATGTGTCTAAGTTGTTAAAAATTGTAGAACTATAGAATAGAATAGAATAGAATAGAATAGAATAGAATAGATTTTACATACATTTTACCTGAAATGCAACCACACATACACACACACACAAAGGGCTCATAGACATGCAGATGTGGAGAGAGATTGTGGAGTGATGGGCAGGAGCAGGCCCTGGGAGCAGTTGGGGGTTGGGTACCTTGCTTAAGGGCATCTCGGCAGTGCCCAGGTCAATGATAAATGGTAAATGGACTGTACTTATAGATCACCTTTCTAGTCTTCCGACCATTCAAAGCGCTTTTACAGGATATATCTCATTCACCCATTCACATACACATTCACACACTGATGGCACTGGCTGCCATGCAATGCGCCAACTGCTCATCAGTTTGAGAAGCTAACCATTCATACACCGATTGCACAGCCTTCGGGAGCAGTTTGGGGTTCAGTATCTTGGCCAAGGACACTTCGACATGCAGACTGGAGGGGATTGAACCACAGAACAACCCGCTCTACCTCCGAGCCGACCAGTTCAGGTCTCTCCAGCTATCAGTTCATCCTCTATGCTTTGCTGCAAGAAATCTGTCTGTTTGTTGTGCTATTGTTGCTATAAATAGTAATGAACTACTTTTGTGATCAACAGTTTTAATCAAGATATAGACATATTTATTCAAGATTTTCAAGACAAATGGATGTAATTCATATAAGACACTGGAATCCTCTTAATACATTCTATTCAAACGCTCTAATCAAACGTTATTGTTCCCAATAATGAGGAATACAATACTGTACTAGCTGCTAATACTAGCGACATGGATATATTATATATTTCTTAATCACAAGCATGAACTATAGCAAGTAAAATAGGAGGTATACCATTGTGATTAAGCAACAGTCAACAAACACTGTAAAGGACTGTAAAACATTCAGGCCCAAATCATTACTTCCATCAGAAAACTGCAAGGCAGTTTAATCTCTCAGTGTTGCCATAGCCAGTTTCGACCAGTTAAGAAGTTCTGCTGCACAAAACCCAAAAGAAGTTTGACTGCAAAATGTCATGACATGAACACACCATGTCCGTGAGGTAGTTGTGGATTTGTCTGCAAGTACAGCAGTGTTCTGCATGCATGTCTTTTGTTTTCTTCATCTTCACAGAACATTGTTTGGAAATGTAAGAATATGCCGAAAACATGGCAGTATCCTGAAACATTACATAAACCATGTTTCAATCACAAAGGACTGTTGGTTCTAACAAAATGAGTCAGGCAAACAAAACAAATCACCCCCATGAAGTCAAATAAGACGTTAAAGTGTGAAATAAAAACGTGTTAAAGAAAATCTCACTAACCAAAACACAAGACATCACTGATAAGTTAATAGCACATATGTTGCCTGTTCCGCATGTCAGTGTATGTAAAAAGGAGATAGGGTCACCAGGGAATCAGGTGGTTTAAAGTTGGCTCAAAATATGGTGTGTGTGTCCCCATTAAAAGGACACAGGAACAGACTTTTCCCAGTTAGACTGCTTTAATCTGGCTGTGGTCTGCAAAACAAGATACAGATAAAGTAAAGTAAGTCACTGTAACAAACTGTTACAGTTTTGAATTTGTTTCTGGGTTTCCTGTTTTATTTTGTAGTTTCACCCTGTCTGTCTTGTCTTATTCTACTTCCTGTCTTGTTCCCTGACTTTTTTGATTCAGCACCTGCCCCTGATTTGTTTAACCTGTCCCTGATTAGTCCTGCATATCTCTTTAGTTCCTGTGTTTCCTTTGTTTCCTGTTCTGTCCGTTTTGTGTTTATATGTACTGTATATGTCCCTAAGTGTTTTTCCTTGTGTTTCCTTGTTTTGTATCTTTTCTGTTTTTCGACCTTGCCTGCATTTGGGTCCATTCCCCTGTGACACAAACACAAATAATTAAATACACATTATGGCTAAATATACAGTTATGCAAATAAGGACTGAGATACCAATGAAACGTGTTAATGGATAATTAACATTGACATTAGCATTGGCATACTGCCCCCATGAGGCGATAAGTAGAAAAATATCCTGCCAGATAAAGATGTTACTAAAATAATCACACTAACATTCAGTTTATAGTTAGTCAACACCGTGCTCACATTTTGGCATTTACACACAGCAGTGAAATGATGAACCTACTGGGACTGAGGAGGAAAAACAACACAGATGCAGAATGAAGAAAGCACCGGCTTGTAACACGGCAACACAGATGATGTCATCAACATGAAACTTATTAGTACTGTACTGTAAAAATGAAACTAGACAACAACCAAATTGCTGACTTCTAATGTGGGCTTTCTAACAGTATACATGAACTGTCCTGTAGACTATGGCAATCTAGCTTTAATCTCAGCAACACATGGACTCTCCTGGACTTGGCCCATATCAATGTTGTAGACAGGTGTCTGTATGAAGATGTACATGCTGTGGAGCATCTGATTGTAGAGAGTCCCAAATACAAAGAGTGCCTTAAAGAGTTCATCAAAAACTCCAGGTGAACTGGTTGACTTGCATGGTATGACCTGCTTGTCGATGGAGAACTTATAGGGTTGAGTGTATCACAATCCACTCCGGTCCCCTGCTTGCTTTTCCCTCTTACCTGCACCCAGTAACTTTCCACTCACCTGTCAGCCCCGCCTCCTCATCAGTCACCATGGTTTCTCCCGCCTCCCACACCTGCTCCTCATCAGTAATCAACCCTGTATTTAAGCACCAACCTCCAGACACTCTTTGCCAGATTGTTCTTCGCGTCATGCAAGTCTTTCCAGCACTTTTGTCCGGACTGCTCTCCCGTTGCCGACCCTGCCTGCCTTTGACCTGCTCGTCTGTCTCTGCCCCGGTAATCACCTCAGCTTTTCGTCCCCGACCACGAGTTCTGCCTCAGTGTTTCTGGTGTCTGTCTGCCTGTTTCCCTGGCTGTTTGGAGGTTTCCTCGGGCAGTCTGTCCCCCTGCTCCAGTTCGTTGCCACAGACTCTCCGATTGAACTCAGGACTTATTCCCTCTCTCTCACCTGCCATATCGCCTGCTGTGAGTTTCTTAATAAGGAACATTACTAAGTATCCCTTGCTGTTGTGCTGCATTTGGGTCCTACACAAGCCCGTTTCAGAGTGGTGTTGTTGATGCAACCAGTATATTCCTGGATGCTTTTTCCACGCTAAAAAAAACCCCAATAAAACATTTAGTTCATTTATTTTATACATGGAGGGACATGATGAGGGGAAAATACTGTGTTTTCTTCCAACTTTACAAGCTGTCTGAAAATATAAAGACACACAACTATAATACAAAGCTTCTTGAACACAAGCAGGTGCTTCTCAGCTTGGGATGGGTTAGGGTTAGGGTTATCCTACCAGGAGTATGTTGAACAGCAATGTTATTCGTTTTCATTTATTTTTCAGCTGAAACATAAAAATGGTTGTTTTGTTTGCGTTTTTAAGAAACTAAAACTGGATCACTTTGATGAAATCTTTATTCGTCATCTTGCCTGTGCATCCACCTGTGCCTGTGCATCCCTGTCCATCACCTTTATATCTTATACTTGCTAACTTGCTATTGTTGTAAGAAGTCTGGAATATATATATATATATATATATATATATATATATATATCTCATTATCTCATTACTATATCTCACTACTTACTATATATATCTCATTACTAGAATAGAACATATTACAGTCTAATATAATGAGCCCATGAGCAAAGTTGTCAGGGTGGAGCATCTTTCTTTCTACCATCAATCAAGTGTAGCCCTCCACCCACCCAGAGTCATGGTTACTGTGGCTTAGCAGTACCAGCTGCCAAACTACTGGTGGTGGGTGGTAGAGTCCTGCTCCCTCTCCCACTGCTTGCATGTTATGGTGTCAGTCTTGTGTAGCTTTTCTACTTTTTGCCACTCTCTTCTTCTTCCTGCCTTTTCCTTTTGTTGCAGTCCTGCGTGGTATACAGCAGCTTCAGACTGGGAGGCAAGCAGGAGAGGTCAGGGTGCAGACAGAGATCAGGGGCACAGACAGGAGAGATGTTGGAGATGGTGGCTCAAGAGCTGCAAGAAATGGCACATTCACACCAGCAGATGGAGCCACTGGCATGTTCCATCACTGCTTTAGCTGGGCATCTCCTGCAGTATTAGGGGACAGACATAGACTTAGACAGACTTTATTGTCATTCAACTACCACTTGCGTAGACCATTTACACAAATATTCCTGAATGCTGCACTAAACCAGTTTCTCGTTCTATGGGTTTTAGTGACCATAATATTACAGCAATTACTAGGAAAACAAAAAATCAGAATAAGACAGAAGACAAGTAAAAACAGTACAAATATAAAGTATATAAAATATAAAAACAGAATACAATCTAAAAAGAAACAGAAACAGAATAAAAAATTGAGACTTATTTACAGAAATGTAACAGCTAACAGAAAATTATTTGTAGCAGCAGGATGTATTATAACAGTGAATAGACAATATGATAGTGCAGATAGTAACAGTTTCTCAGTGCAATAGAGTTCACAGTGTCCATGTAAAGTGATTAGTGTCATATGTATGGGAGGGGGTTACTGGGAGTAAAGGGGGGTTACCTGGAGTGAACAAAGGATAGAGGGATAGAACAAATGTATGGGGGGCTTGTCATGCTGCTGGACATGCAGGGTTTGCTTTTCCTCTCAGTTGCAGGAGGCAGGCTCTCTGGGCTCATGAAGATGATCGTTTGCAGTGCCTAAAAATAATACATTTTTGTATACCATAGTGTATTATAAGAGTACAAAATACTGTATCTACACAGGAAGTAGCACAGATACTACGGTAGGTTATTACCTCAACAGGATAAGTGTTCATTAACTCACCAACTAGCAATGGTTGTTCATCACAGGTAGCTGGATTGATGTCTTTTCCATCACAGTGGCCTGGTGTGAAGGTATGTTTTGTTGACAAGGCGCCAGCGCTCGTACCTGACTCCACCTTTGCGCCAGGGCCCGCTGTATTCTTCAGAGTTTGACAGAAAAGAGCCCCACACACAGATTCTTGAAGACCTGAGGACTCCCTAAAGAGCCAAGGGCACCAGAGAATGTTCATATTTTTAAGAGCAGACTTATCTTTTTAATTTGGCTTTTACTTGAACAATTTATTTCTATACATTTTCTGTATTTTATCAGTTACACCATTTTCACTTTTATTTATTTGGTTGGTATTTATTTGTCCATTTATGTGTGTGTGTGTGTATATATCTATGTATATATAGAGATGTATGTATATATATCCTAACTTTATTTTTAGCTATCTGTGTATATTATATTTTCATTTTGTCATTTTATTTTGATTGATTGATTGATTGATTGCAGTCATGCATCAGTGTCATGTTTGCTCAACCAAACATACATACAGACTGTGTCTTAATGACGTGGAGGGTATATTGTCCGTCCTTTGTCATATTTAGAGAAACACAGGGCTCCTCTCTCGACAGGGCCCTCGACTGTGGTCTTTCAATTTAAATAAATAATCTGGACTGCATGGAAGCCTTTAGTATTGTCAGGTCCAACAGAGTCCTTCGTTAAACAAAATAGAAGGACAAAAATCAAAAATGTATTTTAAATTATGTTATTTGAAATATGACGATCATCTGAAGTTATTGCAGTTGAAGTTATTGTTTAAAACATTATCAAAAATGTAAATGTACATGAAAAATGGTGGAGCCTGATGACGTTGAAGGCTGTTTATCCGGGTTTAACTTGCTGGTGCAGGACCTGAGGTCTCTGTCCAAAAGTGTGCAGTCCTAGCCACTTATGACTCATATGTATATGAACATTTAGAAATGCTCTGACAGAGCCTCACCTAAAGACCAAAAGCAGCATGTCAAAGGAAGCTCAGTTTATTGTTACAGTCCAGCATCAGATACAGTGTTCTAGTTTTGTAATCCATTGTAATTTTCAGTTCACCATCAGCATTAGTTCCTGTCCCAACCCAAGTTCTCTAAGATGCAGAAGAACTCTCCAAAATCCTGAGCCCATATAGAAATCAGGAAGAAACCTCAGTAGAGGCAATTCAAGGAGAGATCTCCTCTACACAGATGACTGGGGGTTCAACAGGAAGTTCAGGTGATACTGCACATATTTAGTCCTTTGTCTTGTAATCCTTCTTGTAGTTTTAGTTTTTTGTCCACGTTCTTCCGGATGATCCACACGAGTGTCCAGCATGTCAAACAGCAGATAGAAGTGAGGTAAAGACCAGAGATGAAAGGTTTCAGAGCAAAGAATGGACTTTACAGAGAAATGTGTCATGCTTAAGGACATAGATAATGTTATAATGAATGTTATAACTCAACACAAGTCGTCATCATCAAGTGTGATGCTGTCCTGACTGTGAGAATGATGCTGATGGAAGGAACCTACCTGAACCCAGAACACCATTTATAGGTAATTATCGTACTGTCTCTGGCTAGAGACATTTGCTTTCAACAAATATACTTTATGGTATGAATCTGTGTGTCTGTGTGTGTGCACGTATGCATATGTGTATCTTACCTGTGGACAGTGCATTGTCCGTTTGAATGCATTTGTGGGTAAAGTCTGTGGTGGTAAAAGGTCGTGTCCACTCAGCGGTGAATAGAAGAGTCCGAGCTGCTGCCAAACTGTATCTAAAAGAATGTTGCAATGCCATGCAAGACCTGGAATACATGGACGAACTGGATGTTACATCTAACTTAAAGCTCAGAGAAAGATGGTGGACTACAGCCTATGAAGCATTTCAAAAAACAAACACAAGCACGATTTAAACATCTTGTGGATTTCATAGAAACACAATGTAACATCTTACTACACCCAGTGT
This sequence comes from Larimichthys crocea, assembly GCF_000972845.2. NCBI lineage: Eukaryota > Metazoa > Chordata > Actinopteri > Sciaenidae > Larimichthys > Larimichthys crocea. The sequence continues at coordinate 559,298 of NC_040012.1, forward strand.
TTGGAAATATCAAAGAGCCAACTCCCACTAAAAAATGAATCTCAAACGTCAAAACACCAAAAAGGGGCAGTAGCTTTGTTACCACTGTAAAAGCAGCTGAACGTAATACCAAACCACAGGCAGTTTGAAGAGCAGCAATAATTTGACATTGTTATTTCAGTCCTATGTAGCTTCAGTCGAGGCGAACTTGTACTAGTGGATTGCTTAAGATTAAAATAGAGACTCGAGCCACAGGAAAAAAAGGTTGATTGTCTAAAGAGGAATGGTTTTTGTTTTGGGTGCTTAAAGAAAGGTCACATGAGCAAAGACTGCAAAAGAAAACTGGACTGCCAAATATGTCAACGAAAACACCCCACACTGTTGCACATTGGTAGGAGTTTATTTGGTTCCTACAGAACCAAATTACTACATTATTGGCAGGTATTACGTTACTGGACTTTATTACATTATCGGTTGCTACACAGCTCTATGTGAGGTCGAATGCATTCTCAATGATAGGCCATTCACAACTGTTTCAATGGACCTTGCCGCCTTGACTATTTTTTAAAGATGACCTCTACTCCAGAAAGAGATCGAAACAAGTGCAATACCCTGTACACCTGTTCTCGCAAAGGTGGACTAAGGAGTATATCACTCATGTAGCAAAGGCAAAAGTGGGTCAAGACAAGAAGGAACTTGGAAGTCAACAATATCGTAATCATAGGTGATACTGCACCCAGGAACTAATGGCCCCTTATGGGTTCATGTGGGGCTTATGAAAATGGAATGATATATTCATCAAATGCATGTTGATGGAAAGATGTGAGGTGTAAAAAGGTCACATAATTTGGCATATTTTGAAATGTTTCATAGATATTTGTACTATGTTTTCTGCCTCCATTTGAATATTATTGCTGTAATTGTTTTGCTATGGCGTCTACAATTAGGGGCCGATATGTTGGAGCTGAGATATAATTAGAAAATATGTAAACTTGTTTTCAGTTTATTATGGAATTTCATTCATAAAAAGAAATTATTAAGAAGGAAATTATCGAGAACTGCAGCCGCCCTAGTTTAAAATGTGTAAAGGTACTTAATGCTTATTCTATTTTAACTGTGATGCGCCTCCCACGGACAGGTGGCTATAATTTTTATGAACGTTGTGGAGTGGTTAGGTTAGTGGAGCGTTATAGTTTTCCGACCACACACACAAATGTTTAGACCTTGCATGTTAAGTTACTTGTTTAATTTTGTTTTATGATTTTGGAAAGTCAACTGGAGATTTCAGTTTAACAAACATCAGACTTGGATGAGCGTCTCCGCGTGTGCTTATTAAAATGTATGTTGGTGGGTTCTGGTGATGCAAGCAGGCAGGAAGCCACGTTTTGTTGGAGCTTCAGTGCACCCGTTTTTTTTTTTTTCGATATTATCCATTTACTTTTAACAACCTAACAAAGTTTATACGGAGTATCGACTCCGTGTAATGTCTCTGAAACACTTTTGGGGAAATTTGACTGTCAAAATGCACCGCGGAGAAGCCACTGCCCTGCCAAGATGGTGACGACACAGGCGACACACCTGAACTAGACCCGGCGATTGTAAAAGTCATGGAGGCAATGACGGCCAACATCACCAAGCTGATTGATAACAAACTGGACCGTATGCTGCACAGTATCAATGACAACATATCGCAGTATCTTAACGAGATCAGTGTCCGGTTCGACGAAGCTGAGAGGAGGATATCAGTGGTGGAAGATACTGCGGCCGAAACGGTGAAGCAGGTCGCTAGCTTAACGAGTCGGCTAAGGAGCTAACAGAGCGCCTTCAGGACCAGGTAAACCGGGGCCGCCGAATGCACATTTATGGAGCCACGCCAGTGGATCCCCCGGATCCGGACCGTCGAGACCAAAGCAGATCGCCGATCAAGCCTGAAGATCGGTGTCCGGTTCGACGAAGCTTCCCCGTGCTATGATCGTTAGATTCCACAACTTCTCTGACCGCCAGAGAGTTATGGAGGCGGCATGGCGTAAAAAGGAGGTTCTCTTCGAGGGAGTCAAAATATATTTCTTCCAAGACTTTTCAACAGAGACGCTGAAACGGAGACGGGAATTTGTGGCTGTTAAAAGAGAGCTGCAGAACATCCCTGTGGCGCGCTACGCCATGCGAGTGTCTGCATTTATTGACTCTAAAGCTGTCATAAATGTGTCCACTGTGGTGAGTGTTGTCATTGTCAGACTTAACTCCTCTAAGTAGGACAGTTTACCTGTTGCATTAATAATGTGAATTTTCTAGGAAAGATGGTCATTTATGCTACTACACTTAACTTGTGCAGGAAGGAGCTTGATATCCTGTCTCACTAGGCAATATTATCTAAGGTTGTTATGTTATTATGATAACTCTTACTCATTCTTTTCATTACTGTTTTCTTTTTTAAAGATAAAGATGTATTTTTGTTTTTATCTCTATGTGTCTAGGGGTGTGCCGCCTCCGAGCTGATATGCTTGCATCTTTCGAAGGATTTAGGGTCCATTTACCCCAGAGATCCACTGTGGGTTTTAGGTTTTTTTTTTTACTTACTTTTCTTTCTCTCAGGACCCAGTAAAGGTAGTTGTATATAGTTTTTACAGGGGCATGGTCATGGCTTCATACTGTTTTGAGTCTGTATTGAATGTTAAAGAATATCACTTATGGAACAGCTTTTACCCCATTTGGGATAATGGCTAAACTGATGAATCAGAGAGACAGTATCCACATAATCCACAGTAATAGATA
>NC_040012.1:562148-562306 GCF_000972845.2 Larimichthys crocea
ATCGATATGAAACTGTTCAGGGAGATTATGGATACTGAGCCTGTTGAGCCAGAGCTCCAGGAAAACACTCATAGCCAGGAACAGGTAAGAAACTAAGTATAGGTTAGGGATAGGTATCATTAGGAGTAGATCGATACCGGTATTGATACAGATATTTG